>NC_084578.2:23470000-23770000 GCF_033978685.3 Nerophis lumbriciformis | reverse complement strand
AAATCCTAGCCTACCTTCACGCTGTTGTCCGGAGCCGTCTCTTTGCATTGGAAGAACACCCGCGCAGCGAGCTGCGACCCCCCCACGTGATAGTTATTATGTAGAAATATTTTGGGGAAATAACTACAAAAGTACACTTCATTCATTAACAGTGATACAAAAAAGATCAATTAGAATAATACATAATGTTGGATATAGAGAACATACAAATTCCTTATTTATTGGACCAAAAATACTTTAATTCCACGACATAGTTAATTTGCAAACAGCTAAAATTATACACAAAGCAAACTATACTCTGTTACCCAAGAGTATACAACAATTCTTCTCAACAAAAAAGGAGAAATATAATCTTAGAGAAAATTTTAATTTAAAACATTTGTACGCACGTACAACACTTAAAGGCCTACTGAAATGCGATGTTCTTATTTAAACGGGGATAGCAGGTGCATTCTATGTGTCATACTTGATCATTTCGCGATATTGCCATATTTTTGCTGAAAGGATTTAGTAGAGAACATCGACGATAAAGTTCGCAACTTTTGGTCGCTGATAAAAAAAGCCTTGCCTGTACAGGAAGTAACAGGTGAGTAGCGTGACGTCACAGGTTGTGGAGCTCCTCACATCTGCACATTGTTTACAATCATGGCCACCAGCAGCGAGAGCGATTCGGACCGAGAAAGCGACGATTTCCCCATTAATTTGAGCGAGGATGAAAGATTCGTGGATGAGGAAAGTGAGAGTGAAGGACTAGAGGGCAGTGGGAGCGATTCAGATAGGGAAGATGCTGTGAGAGGCGGGTGGGACCTGATATTCAGCTGGGAATGACTAAAACAGTAAATAAACACAAGACATATATATACTCTATTAGCCACAACACAACCAGGCTTATATTTAATATGTCACAAATTAATACCGCATAACAAACACCTCCCCCATCTCGTCCATATAACCCGCCAATACAACTCAAAACACCTGCACAACACACTCAAGCCCACAGCCCAAAGTACCGTTCACCTCCCCAAAGTTCATACAGCACATATATTTCGCCAAAGTCCCCAAAGTTACGTACGTGACATGCACATAGCGGCACGCACGTACGGGCAAGCGATCAAATGTTTGGAAGCCACAGCTGCATGCGTACTCACGGCACCGTGTCTGCGTATCCAACTCAAAGTCCTCCTGGTAAGAGTTTCTGTTGTCCCAGTTCTCCACAGGCCAATGGTAAAGCTTGACTGTTATCTTTCGGGAATGTAAACAATGAAACACCGGCTGTGTTATCCGACAAAACAGTCAGGGGGTGCATTCTACGGCGGGGGTGCGTTATCCAGCACAACACCTGCCGCAATACACCGCTTCCCACCTACAGCTTTCTTCTTTGCTGTCTCCATTGTTCATTGAACACATTTCAAAAGATTCACCAACACATATGTCCAGAATACTGTGGAATTTTGCGACGAAAACAGATAATTTAATAGCTGGCCACCATGCTGTCCCAAAATGTCCGCTACAATCCGTGACGTCACGCGCTGACGTCATCATACCGAGACGTTTTCAGCAGGATATTTCGCGTGAAATTTAAAATTGCACTTTAGTTAGCTAACCCGGCCGTATTGGCATGTGTTGCAATGTTAAGATTTCATCATTGATATATAAACTATCAGACTGCGTGGTCGGTAGTAGTGGGTTTCAGTAGGCCTTTAAGACCTTCAGTATATCAGTATGTGGAATTCAATTATGGAATGGATTAAGCAAAGAAATCAAACAATGAACTAATATGATCCACTTCAAGAAACTCTTCAAACTTAAAGTTTTTACAATGTACAAAGAAGAAGAACCATGATAAACATTCTGAATGTATCTCATCCATCCAATCCTTTTTCAAGATAATCTTACTCATCTCACCATATGAAATATAACTTACTTCACCAAGTATTATTTATTTATTCATTTTTATTGTTATTACTTATGGAGTATATTGTGAATAAATTGAGAACAGGAAGTGAACAAAAGTTTTAGCAACTGCTATGTAAAGGAAAAGGGGATTAAATATGCTCGGCTTCTTCCTACTCCTTTTCAAACATGTTGAATAGAGAAACTGGAAATTGTGATGTATCATGTTGTATGCATGCATGTTCGAAATAAACTCAAACTCAACTCAACTCAACTCAAGACAACTGGTTTAAAGTTAAAGTTAAAGTGGCAATGATTGTGAAATTATCCTCTGCATTTGACCCATCCCCACAGGGAGCAGTGAGCAGCAGCGGTAGTGCCCGGGAATCATTTGGTGATTTAACCCCCAATTCCAACCCTTTTTGCTTTTATAGTTTATAGTTTTTATAGTCTTTGGTATGACTCGGCCGGGGTTTGAACTCGCGACCTACCGATCTCAGGGCGGACAGTTTAACCACAAGGCCACTGAGTAAATTTCTGGTATAGTATGCCTGAGTTAATTACGTAACGTCCGTTTGGATATAGGATTGTGCCAGTAGGGGTAAAGTCTACATGTTTCCTTCTTAATATGGCTGTGCCTCTTGTTTTCATAGTAACCCCCGTTTTAAATGGGGTAAAATGTCAATTAAATGTGTTAACGTTGTAACCACATAAATGTTATAAACTTTAGCACCTCGGAATCATGCTTGCCATTGATTATTCCACACGCGGCCTGCGACCTGTGGGAGGGGAGGCTGGTTTTCGGTGGACAGTGGGTTCCAGGGCTGGTTCGCTGCTATATATATATGTATACATATATATATATATATATATATATATATATATATATATATATATATATATATATATATATATATATATATATATATATATATATATATATATATACCAGTGACGTGCAGTCACTGGCCCCGCCTCACCTGCCATAATGGAAAGAAAAAAAATGTAAAAAGAAAAAAAAATTATTAAATTGTTATATGTATGCAGTGATTATACTATAAAGTTATTTTCCATTTAATTTCACCAGTTTTAGATTATTTTTATTCAAAATCGCTGAATTTTCACATTTGCCGTTCAAATACTGAGAAGAGACGGTGCGGTGAACAGCAGCCAGTTGAGGCACGTCACTCAGTGCCTCAACATGGACGGACTCGGCTAACTGCTGGCCTGCTGTGCAGTGAGACTGTATTGCTATATGAATTATATTATACATTTCCATAGTTTAGTTAGCTGAGGTATATAATGTACAGTGTATTTTGTCAACAACTGTATGTGTGTAACGTATTTCTTGTGCTGAGCGATCATAAAACGGCTGCAAAAGACGCACTGGCTGAGGCTCCAGTAGCCCCGCCTCCTGCAGCCCCCCCCCCCCCCCCCCCCCCCAAAAGCCCACACTTAAACTTTCCACGTGCAAGATTGAATCTATTTAAAAAAGTTATTTCATAAGAAGCCAAAAAGTGCAAAAACAATAATGTTCGTGTTGGAGGAGTTGTGAATGACTGCAAGGCCACAACAATAGGTACACCTGCAGACTGTAGGTGTATCTAATTCACAACTCCTCCAACATGAACATTATTGTTTTTGCACTTTTTGGCTTCTTATTAAATAACTTTTGTAACCTATTCTTATGGGCTTTCCTATTTGTGATGTTAAGTTCCTGTTATGCGCTGTTATACAGTATATGCCTTGAGCTCTTATTTTGAAGGCGCCAAGAGCGGAAGTGATGACATGTTGTAGTGGAGCGGAGGTTTTTGAAAGAAGGTAAATAAAGTGGTCCTCGTGTAAACTGGAGCCTCCGTGTTTGTTATTTTGTAGTTTCATACAGTATAGGCGACATTTATAAACCGTCGGTTACACTTTTTTAAATAGATTCAATCTTGCACGTGGAAAGTTGAAGTGAGGGCTTTAGTTGATATAACACACCCGTCAGGGGGTTCATTTATCCAGCACAACAGCGGCGAATGGACTTTATTTAAAAGTAAAGGTAAGACCATAATAACGTTTTCTTTATTAAATGTGCTTTTTTGTGTGCTACAGTTTGTATGTGTAAAGTTAAAGTTAAGTTAAAGTACCAATGATTGTCACACACACACTAGGTGTAATGAAATTTGTCCTCTGCATTTGACCCATCCCTTGATCACCCCCTGGGAGGTGAGGGGAGCAGTGGGCAGCAGCGGCGCCGCGCCCGGGAATCATTTTTGGTGATTTAACCCCCAATTCCAACCCTTGATGCTGAGTGCCAAGCAGGGAAAAATGCTGGTATGAGCTTTTAAACATAACCCGTTAACTGCTACCAATCAAATGGTGAATAAGATACTCTTTAGGGTTCATATGTTTGTAAATCTGACTGTGATGAAGTCAGTGCCTCTCCAGCCATGAACCTCACCGCACGTCACTGATATATACAGTATATATGTATGTATGTATGTATGTATGTATGTATGTATGTTATATATAGGTATGTTCAATCTACAAGGTTAATATAGTTTGCTTCTCTTTCTTCCCCTCCATTAATCTGCTTTCTTTTGTATTTCAAGTTATCATTACATACTGTATACAGTAAAGGCCAAAAGTTTGGACACAATGACTATTTACATTGTAGATTGTCACTGAAGGCATCAAAACTATAAATGAACACATGTGGAGTTATGTACTTAGACGGCGTGGTGGAAGAGTGGCCGTGCCAGAACCTTAGGGTTCCTGGTTCAATCCCCACCTTCCACAAACTTTGTCACATCCGTTGTGTCCTTGAGCAAGACACTTCACCCTTGCTCCTGATGGGTCGTGGTTAGGGCCTGCATGGCAGGTCCCGCCATCAGTGTGTGAATGTATGTGTGAATGGGTGAATGTGGAAATTATGTCAAAGCGCTTTGAGTACCTTGAAGGTAGAAAAGCGCTATACAAGCATAACCCATTTACTTAACAAAAAAAGGTGAAATAACTGAAAACATGTTTTATATTCTAGTGTCTTCAAAATAGCCACCATTTGCTCTGATTACTCTTTTGCACACTTCGATGAGCTTCAAGAAATGGTTTTCAGTTCACAGGTGTGCTTGAAGCTAATTGAGAGAATGCAAAGAGTGTGCAAAGCAGTAATCAGAGAAAAGGGTGGCTATTTTGAAGAAACTAGATTATAAAACATGTTTTCAGTTATTTTACCATTTTTTGTTAAGTACATAACTCCACATGTGTTCATTCATAGTTTTGATGCCTTCAGTGACAATCTACATAAATAGTCATGAAAATAAAGAAAACACATTGAATGAGGAGAAGGTGTGTCCAAAGTTTTGGCCTGTACTGTATGTATAGTTGCATTTGAAACAATTGTATTGTTGATAGTAGAGGTAATAATTATTATTATTATTCATTATCAATAGTGCTATTTCTATTGATGTTTTTAATGCTCTATTTGTAGTGCAATAATGTTCATTGTCATTTCTATGTTATTATTATTTACTTCACTAACTGATTCTTTGCAATCATTTTTCGTATCATATTTGTACATATCGTATTTGCTGATGTTGTTCTGTTGTTGTTGTTGTCCCTCTGTCGTATCCCCTTCTTGTACCCACAATTTCTCCCTCTGTCTTTCTTCTTTTTTTTAATTTAATTGTTATTATTCCCTCCTGCTCCGGTCCGGCTGTGTCAAACATTGAATAAATCCATTTAATAAAGTCAAATAGAAATGAGGTAACAAGAGAAATATCCCAAACTTCTCTTTTGTAAAGTAAATCTGTACAGTAGAAACGGCATCTACATCAACAATATGATTTGCCTGAGAGGCTGGACAGGACAAAAAAAAAAGAACAATAATAAGGAACAAAAAGAAGTTCGAACATATTCTGTCCTTCCCTATCACACAGACTCATCAGCTATTGTAGGCTGTGGATGGGGTATGGAAGCTCATTGTTTGTCAACTGAGGTGTCAATCTACCTTAAACTAAGACTAGTGTTTCTGAATGATACAAATGTCATGTACAAATGGGATATAAAATAAACAGTCATTCTTTTATGCTGAGACACACAAAAATAAGCAAAAAAACAAAAAAAGGAGCATACATACTTTTAATGTATGATTAGTAGTTTTTAGTCGTGTACTTGACTTTTAACTTCAAATGCTGATGAAGGATTCATTTCAAATCACACCAATAATATTCAGTGTATTATTGATTCAGTGTGGGGCATGAAAAAACAGATTATTTACAGACTGTAACAACAGACAACAGTCAGTAACGTTAGTTTTTAGAAATGAACATGGCATTGTTAAAGGTAAACAACCAATATAGCCAAATAACAACATTAGATTATGCCTGGTGCGACAGCCGTGCAGAACCGATTTCTAACATAAAAGAAGGGATGAAAAAGCATTTAGCAGATGGAAGCCCTTTGAGGCATTTTTGATTAAGGGCTATATAAACAAACATTGATTGATTGATTGATACAGTAAGTAGTCATTAGAAATGATCATCTTTAAGTTACATTTGAGTGGATAAATATGTTAAGCTGCAGCTGCCCTCTCACACAGCAGTTATGTTACATTTATAATGTAGCTACCTGCAGTGGTGCTCGTGCAGCTTCTCCAAACTGACACACACCTATTGTAAGATTTGTTTTCACGCTCTGATTTTACACACCAGGTGAAGGACAGCTGATTTGATTAGCTACTGACATACCACCACTGACCCACATTTCGGCATGTTACTATAGCAATGACACTACAAACAATATTAGCTGATTTGACAGTGTACTTCCTGGGCTGCAAGACATACGCTAAGTTTGCAATAGTTTTGAGACTCCTAGAACCTGCGGAAATTCTGTATCACCAGTTGCTAGCCTGTTTGTAGTGGAGGCACAAACGGCTAACTGTTTAGCTCACTACCAACCATGCCATGTTGCGTTGCATTTTGTTGGATTAAACAATAATTTAGAAAAAAATTATTTCCAATTACCTTTTCCTCCTCTTGCCTTATGTCCATGAGCTGAAACGTTGCGTTTGATAACGCTGCGGTTTAGGCGCTCTCCAGGCTGGAGCTGCAGCAGGTGGCGCCATGCTGCTTTGTTGTCGGGAGTGGAAAGGCAACGCTGTGTGACCGCTCAGGTGTCACGGCTTGGGGGTGCAACGGTCGGCTGCTGCTGCTGTTGTCACATTTGATAGTGTTCTTATATTCTCAGCTGAAACCAGCACACTTTGGAGCAGAGCTGCTGCCTCAGTTAGGCTACTTGCCAGCAGTTGGGCAGGGATATTGCTGGTGAACAACTTGACTGAAAAGGGGCGGGCATTTTTTATACCGGAACTGGAAATAAGTGAAATACCTTTTGTTTTAACTGAAATGCCTTCCGTTTTAAGTTAAATCCTCTCACATACACTTCTAAAATCCTCTCATACACACTACTGAATTTTTCTCTCTCATACACTACCGAAATCTTCTCATACACAAGGCTGAAATCCTTTCATAAACGCTACTGGAATCCTCCCAAACACAGTACTGAAATGTGTTTTTTTTCCCCCTCATACACATTACTGAAATCCTCTTACACACACACTACTGAAATCTTCTCACACACACACCACTGATTATGCCACCAATTTCAGTAGTGTGCATGAGAGGATTTCAGTATTGTATGAGAGGATTTCAGTAGTGTGTGTGACAGCATTTTAGCAGTGCGTATGAGGGAAATAAATATGTAACGTGTCGGAGAGGAATTCAGTAGTGGGTACAGGAGAAAAAAATCCATTGTGTGTATGAGAGGCTTTTAGTAGTGTGTATGAGAGCATTTCTGTAGTGTATGAGAGAAAAAAATCTGTAGCGTGTAGGAGAGGAATTCAGTAGTGTGTATCAGAGGATTTCAATAGTGTGTACAGGATAAGAAAAAAATCCATAGTGTGTATGAGAGGATTTCAGTAGTGTGTGTGAGAGGTAATTCTGAATAATGTCCCTAACAGCCCCTCATATAGCTCTATGCTCATGTATGTCCTCCTTTGTGGTTTTTAATGTTTCCCTCTTGTTTTCATGCGTTTTTAATCGTATTTTCTGTAGACCTTTTGAATCTGACATGCAAACACATAATTTCCCCATTTTGGGATAACTGAAGTCTGTTCTCTCTTATCCTATCTTATAAACATCACTTTCATCAACATCATCATACTTATAATCACCATATTCATCAACATCATCATACTCATCACCATCATCACAGTTAACTTTTCATCCAGTCTCAAAGAAGGGGTGTGTGTGTGTGTGTGTGTGTGTGTGTGTGTGTGTGTGTGTGTGTGTGTGTGTGTGTGTGTGTGTGTGTGTGTGTGTGTGTGTTTTTGCAGAGAGAAGGTACAGTTTATTCGCAGTGAGGGAGCCAGTGGGCTTGCACGCCTCTCTGGGGATGCTGACCTCGTCATGCTGCTGAGGTGTGTTCAGTGTGTGTGTTTGTGCTTGGTTGGTGGCGTAATCAAGTAATTATTATTTCTATTATGCTTGTACTTCACACTTCTAGTCTAACATATTACACATATAGTGTTGTTTCTGCTATATCTGATATTTTTAGAAAACATTTTCACACATAAAAATGTATATTATTTAGGTACAATGTTTAATGCCAATCATGTTCCAGTATATGTCTTGTCAAATAACGATGTGCAGTGTGAGTGTCTGCAGGCATTGCATTGGTATTGCAGAATCAGTTATACATTTTCACTCATTGACACTAATATATAATGTGTTTTGCATTGTTGGATCTTAAGAAGGTTCTCAGTAGAGCTTCAAAATGCAAACAGAAGAAATGAGTGAGACAATAAAAAAATGGTGTAATCAATTTACTGCAAACAAGCAAAAAAGTGAAATAGTCTGTTCATCAGCATATTCAAAGTTTAAGACAAGCTCAAACAAAATGAAACCCCCAAAACATAGATATAACATTTCCAAGTAAGGACTCAGTAATGAGTAGCTGCACCATTGTTGTTAATTAATTATGATAAACATCTTGAACCATTTAAAAAAAAAAAAAAAAAAAAATGAAAGAAGAGATAATGTTATTCATCTCCAAGGTGAACCATATATTACTTAACTATTTATTCATGAGAACTTGAATTATTGTGTATATGTTTATATGTCTAATATTTATTTATGTGTTTAATATTTGTTTATTTACTTATGGTTTATATTTGTTTTTATTCACTGTTCTGTTACAAACATAACAACGAAATGGGAGAAAATTGCTATGATATAAAAAGGGGTGGGATTAAATAAACTCTTCTTCTTCCGACTCCGTGCTGTAATGAAACAACTGGAAATATGTGATGCATTACATTGTAATTGTATTGTTTGCATGTTCGAAATAAACTGAAACAAACTAACTAACTTACGAACTTAGAATGAATGTCAGTAATGCTGTTTAATTCTGCTATTTAATTATGTTGTTTAATCACAATCAGAATCAGAATAATTTTTATTGCCATTGTTTGAGAACTGGTTCAAAAACTAGGAATTTTACTTGGTACAATCGTGCAACATAAAACACATACAACACAGAATAGAATGACATGAGCTGTAACTGAGCTATCAGATCTTGTTATTGTTCATGTGTCTGATGGTCGAGGGGAAAAAACTGTTCAGGTGGCGGGAGGTGTGGGTCTGGATGGACCGTAGTCTCCTGCCTGAGGGGAGAGAGGAGAATAGTTTGTGTCCAGCTACTCACTGGATCGGTTCGCAGCGAGTGTGAAGCGACTGGGATGGGAATCAGCACCTCCAAGTCCGAGTCCATGGTTCTCTCCCGGAAAAGGGTGGAGTGCCATCTCCGGGTTGGGGAGGAGATCTTGCCCCAAGTGGAGGAGTTCAAGTACCTCGGAGTCTTGTTCACGAGTGGGGGAAGAGTGGATCGTGAAATCGACAGGCGGATCGGTGCGGCGTCTTCAGTAATGCGGACGCTGTATCGATCCGTTGTGGTGAAGAAGGAGCTGAGCCAGAAGGCAAAGCTCTCGATTTACTGGTCGATCTACGTTCCTATCCTCACCTATGGTCATGAGCTTTGGGTCATGACCGAAAGGACAAGATCACGGGTACAAGCGGCCGAAATGAGTTTCCTCCGCCGAGTGGCGGGGCTCTCCCTTAGAGATAGGGTGAGAAACTCTGTCATTCGGGGGCAGCTCAAAGTAAAGCCGCTGCTCCTCCACATCGAGAGGAGCCAGATGAGGTGGTTCGGGCATCTGGTCAGGATGCCACCCGAACGCCTCCCTAGGAAGGTGTTTCGGGCACGTCCGACCGGTAGGAGGCCACGGGGAAGACCCAGGACACGCTGGGAAGACTATCTCTCCCGGCTGGCCTGGGAACGCCTCGGGATCCCCCGGGAGGAGCTGGACGAAGTGGCTGGGGAGAGGGAAGTCTGGGCTTCCCTGCTTAAGCTGCTGCCCCCGCGACCCGACCTCGGATAAGCGGAAGAAGATGGATGGATATATATATATATATATATATATATATATATATATATATATATATATTTATATATATATATATATATATATATATATATATATATATATATATATATATATATATATATATAAAAAATAAATACTTGAATTTCAGTGTTCATTTATTTACACATATACTTGTTGAGTTAAGGGTTGAATTGTCCATCCTTGTTCTATTCTCTGTCACTATTTTTCTAACCATGCTGAACACCCTCTCTGATGATGCATTGCTGTGTGGCACACACAAAAGTGCTTTCATCAAATGCACTAGATGGCAGTATTGTCCTGTTTAAGAGTGTCACAACATTGCTGTTTACGGCAGACGAACTGATTTACGGTAGACCAAAACGTGACTGCTGTTGTTGTGTGTTGTTGCCGCGCTGGGAGGACATTAATGAAACTGCCTAAGAATAAACCCACATAAGGAACCAAGAACTCGCCCTTGATCATTCTACAGTTATAACATCATTGGGCAGGCACACCGGACCTGAGTCCGCCTGAATTTCGGGAGATTTTCGGGAGATAATTTGTCCCGGGAGGTTTTCGGGAGAGGCGCTGAATTTCGGGAGACTCCCGGAAAATCCGGGAGGGTTGGCAAGTATGAATTTGAGTGTTGCCCTCAAAGCCACCTTGCATACAGAGACTTAATTCCTGAGTTTGTAAACAATAACAAAAGGGTGTAATAATAATAATTAAAATATTGATCAAATCACTATTGTTTATATAATGATACCACACTAGGTAACGATCGTATCAACATCTGGATTGATCATCCCTGCTTTATATTGAAGCTTTAGCGGTTAGCTTCTTGTGCCATTCTGTTGTGTGTGAGTTGCATGCTGAGCCATTCCCTCTCCTCTAGTCCCTACAGCGATATTGATACTTGGAAAAAACTTTGTTTATTTTCCAGTGGTGAGGATAAGTATCTTTGAAATGGTTTCGCATTCACGTTTGTTGCAGCTCGCTCTCAAATTTGAGCATGTATTCTGGCAAGACACACACCCTCCTGGAATTTATGCCACTCCTGCATTGTGTAACAAGGAATATGAAATGTATTTGTTTCCCAGAGTGTGCTTCTATTTTGAAGGAATCTTCCACATGAGTACAATCTTTAGCATGCAACCACTGGGACACATCTGTGGTAAAGATCGGTTAAAAAAGGCAAATATCGGCCCCCGATCGGGACATCTCTAAATGTTTGGACTACCACTAAGAAACACTGCTAAAGACAGCATGTTGTTCAATGGCAGTGTCAAAAATAGATGAATATTTACTAATTCTCCATGTTTTTTTTCTCCGACAGTTTATTTGAAGAGGAGGTGATGTCATATGTGCCACCTCTGCTGCACCCAAACTACTGCCTCTCCTCCTCTCCCCAAAACTCTCCTGGTAAAACTTTCTACACTAAACCACATGTGATGTCACACATTATGCACGTTTTGTCATTAGTATTATTATTATCATTCCACTATTAAGTTTTTGTGATTATTACAGTGTAGTGTAGTTTTTGTCTCTCTGTCTAATCCCCCTCTTGTCCCCACAATTTCCCCCTCTGTCTTCTTTTTTTTCTCTTTTTATCCCCTCCTGCTCCGGCCCGGCTGCACTAAATGATAATATAAATACATTTAATAAAGTCAAATACAAATAAGGCAACAAGAGAAGTATCCTACACTTCTCTTTTGTAAAGTAAATCTGAACAGCCGACATGGGCATCTACATCAACTATATGATTTGCCTGAGAAGCTGGACAGAACATAAAATAAAAAAAAATAAAAATAAAAATAAAAAAACAGAGTAGTGTAGAAGAATTGGATACCGTGCTGATTTCATAGTCTTAGAGCAGTGATCACCAACCTTTTTGAGCCCAAGATCCTTGGTCTCAGCCAAAAACCAGACCAACCCCTGCGTCAGCTATGTATTGTTTATATATATATATATATATATATATATATATATATATATATATATATATATATATATATATATATATATATATATATATATATATATATATGTATATATATATATATATATATATATATATACAGTATATATATACACTGTGGCCTATTTAAGAGTAACAAATGCAGCTAGGAACTTTGGAGTAGGCTTTGTTTTAGGTAAGGCAAAGTTAGCACCACGTCCAGATCAGACCATACCAAGATGAGAGCTTAGTGCTGCTGTGTTAGCAGTCGAGCTTGAAGAGCTTCTCATACAAATTAGGCTTTGAAATAGACTACACTGCATTCTATACAGACAATAAAGTAGTCTTAGGTTATATCAACAACGAGACAAGAAGATTTTATGTCTACATAGCTAACTGTGTTACGGGAATCCACAAATCTTCTCAGCATAACGTACTGAGCAGCCAGAGCCCAGCAGATCACGCCACTCATTCTGTTCCTGCTTACCAGCTACCCCTGAGTAACTGGCTCACTGGCCACGACTTCATGCTCCAAGATCAAAGTCCCTCAAATCACTCTTTTGATCTTGTTGAGCCTTGCACGGACTCTGATGTCAGACCACAGGCGTCTTTGCTCAAAACCACAATCTCAACCAAACAACTTGGCTCTGACAGATTCAACAAGTTTTTGACCTGGAAGTCTCTCAAACGTGCTGTTACGAGACTTCTATAAATAAAGTTGATTTGATTTGATTTGATACTGCACGTCATACATAACTTAAAATCACTGCCAAGCAAAATCAATCACTGCCGTGATTGGCACTACTGTGAGAAAGGACTCACTGTAGACGAGTCAAACTAAGCCCAAACCGTAATCATTCAAGCAGTACAACAGGATGTGTATGCCAAGAATATGAAGTGTGTGCAAAACCACGATAAACTACCCTAAACCAGTCCTGTCAAAAACCTAGACCCCTACCAAGATGAAGATGGACTCTTTAGAGTAGGAGGTCGCATTAGTGACTCAAACTTAAGCCAAGGTGAAAAAAACCCACTCATAGTTCCTGGCCACCACCATACTGCAGCTCTTCTCATTAAGCACTAACACCAGCAGACCCAACACCAAGGTCCTGATCCATTTCATCTATGATATTCCTCAACATGTTGTTGTCTCGTTTCACTGCAATAACTTCTTCTTGAAGAGTCCTCATTTCTTGGCACATTTTCTGAAAGTCCTTTCTTATCTTGTTATTTTGACTTTGCAGACTTTCTATACTTTCCTGCAGACTTCTCAGACCTTTTTTTGTAGTCTGTTGTCGCTTTTCTTTGATCTTCTTTAAAGTTCTCTTATTACTCTTTCCAGGTCTGCCTTGTGTTCTATTCTTACTCTTTCTATGTCATGGACTTTTTTTTTTGGCTTCATGTCTTGCTTCCCATCATGTGTCCAACATCAAATATTGCTTTCCCTCGTGTCCTGTGTCCAGAGAATCATTTGATTCAGATGACACCGAAGGTTTCGAGATTTGAGTTTTTCTTTTAGATTTTGACATCACAGCAGAAGCAGTCAGTGCCTCTTGTATCAGCTGTCTATTGGCAGTTGCTTCTTTAGCGACTTGCGGCACTTTTAACTTGTTTATTTCAACAATTTCGTACCATGCCCCGTTCAGAGATCAACTTGAGGTATCAGCCTGTCAACTTATTTCACTCTGTGTTGTCGGAAGCACTTTAAAATAGCTTCAGACTCTCGCAGTAACTTCTGGTTGCTAGGCAACCGCTTTGAACTGCAATATGGTAGCGTTGGCTTGAGGCTAACAGCTCTACCAACTCGCCTTATTTCAGCGTATCAGTGCCTCTCAACGGACCATAATCAGTTTAAAGATGCCAGGTAACTACTGTGACTGTGATCACAAATCAGTAGTCAAAAATCTTCAAACTTATCAAAAACCCAAAGCGGAGCCTTTTTTTTTGCGTCCTCTCCCTTTGACAGGAAGTGACGTTAATTTACCATTAATATGTTCTATTGTTTTTGTTAAATATGCTACACAATATGTTATATTGTTTTGTTTTTGTTTAATATGATATGTATTATAATTTATTGTTTTGCATAATACTGGATGCAACATAATATGTTCCAATGTTTTGTTTTTGTTGACTATGAATGTGAGTGTGAATGGTTGTCTGTCTATATGTGTGGCCCTGCAATAAGGTGGCGACTTGGCCAGTGTGTACCCTGCCTCCTGCCAGAGTGCAATTTGGATTTGAATATGATACCATAAGCTTGGCACACCTATCTTTAGGCAGTTTTGCCCATTCCTCTTTACCCATTCCTCTTTGCATCACCTCTCAAGCTCCGTCAGTTTGGATAGGAAGTGTTGGTTTTCATCAGGATGAGTTATAGCATTCCTCTGTGGAGAGAAGAGAACCTTACAGAAAGGATAACCATCTCTGTAGCATTCCACGAATCAGGCCTCTATGTTATAGTGGCAGAAGACAGAAGCCATTTCTTAGTAAAAAGTTTGCCAAAATGCATCTGAAAGACTCACAGACCATGAGAAACAAAAGTCTCTTTGGCGTGAATGCCAGGCAGGCATCATGTATGTTGGAAACCAGGCACCGCTCATCAACAGGCCAATACCATCCCTACAGTGAAGCCTGGTGGTGGCACCATCATGCTATGGGGATGATTTTCAGCGGCAGGAACTGTGAGACTAGTCCAGATAGAGGGGAAGATGAATACAGCAACGTACAGAGGCATCCTGGAAGAAAACCAACACTTTTCATGCAATCTGGTGCTACACATAGGAATGAGCAGAGAGGAATGCACAAATAGGTGTGACAAGCTTGTGGCATCGTATCAAAAATACTTGGGGCTGTAATTGTTATCAAAGGTGCTTCAACAAAGTATTGAGCAAATGCTGTAAATACTTACTGTTGCGTTTCGGACCAGTTGTTCCTCCCAGGGAATTCAAGTCACAAATCGCTCCCAAGTTCTTTCCGACACTTCAAGCTGAGTTGAAAAACCACCAGAGACAGAATAGGTATTTTCTTGTATATTCTCAAAGCTTTGACAACACACATTTTGATTGAGACCAGTCTAACCCTAGAACCTTCTATCGCGCACACCCAAAATGGTCTCTCTTCCCGATCCCATCACCCTCTCTCTCCTTCCCCCTCACTAGCCATAACAAAAGCACAACGTCTCCCTAGCCATAATACATTCCAAAGAACTCAAGGTTATCACACATAGTATGCTTGCTGACAGAGCATCAAGAGAATAAATGGAAAAGACGAGCTGTTTTCAAATATGACTAATAAATGAAAGAAGTACAACTTAAATTCGGATATATGTAAATATCTGCCTCTGACAATTCCCCCTTCAGATCTTCTAAAAAGATCTTTATCACTAGTACAACACTTCTAAAATACGCCCCTCTTTGAGCAAGCTAGTAAAAATTAAAAGCATAGTTACATGGGAGATAAACGGATGGAATCTATGTCAATGTCGTCACTCTCAGGGAAGGAAACTAGCATTTCACGAAAGTTACCACTTTGCCAGACCCCCTTCAGTGACATAGCAAACCCAGGTTGTTCAGCAAGCCCCTCAACAGCATCACGAGTCAGGTTGGTCAGTCTCAACAGATTATAAAAAACATAGTTAATGCGTTCTACATTTTTAGTAGCAGTCACAGGGAAAATAGCACCAATTATAGGAAGGTTCTCGAAACCTGCACAGGATTCACACCACAATGTATGTTGTGGTGGGACCCTCCTTGGTTGTCCAATTGCATCAAAGTAAACACCCTCAGGGTTTCTCATCAAATCAAAGGAGCCCGTTACACTCCTCCGAGATAAAACATGGCGTCCTCTGCGGGAAGTTAGAGAGGCCGCTGAAACAGGAGTTCCAAGGGGTGTTAATTTGGTACCCTCTAGGGTGACTGGGGTCACCAGTCTAACCATAGCACAAAGCCCAACGGCTGACGTCGGGATTCTAATGTACAATCTATGCTCCCCACAATACCAGAATAAGTCAGCTCGTGCCCAAGGGCCTATCCTTGAGCCATCTATCAGGGTGGTGCACCAGGAGGGGGTAATGTCACCCAATTTGTAGGGGGATGAAGGGGGTCCTGTAAATTGAAAACACGTGTATTTCAGCTTTTAGGCCACAAAGGGAAGAAGTCCGGTGAAATTGTCAACAGGAGGGTGCACACTAACCAACAAATCACAACCTGGCGGTGTGGGTTCAGAAAACAAGGAGATAAGACAGTTTGAGCCATTAGTGTCAGTCAACTTAAAAGGGGCGGGGTAAGTGTGGGGAAAAGGACGTCCAGCGGAACAAGCAACACAGTCACCCAGGTCTTGGCTCTTAGCCATGCTAGTCATCCACCTAAGCCACAGTTTGCCTGCACCTGCTTCTAAGGTCAAAGCTACCAGGTCTTCAAGGGGGCAGAGGTAGTTAACGCCCTCTCAAGGACATTAATTTTAATAATTCCTTTAGGGTCTGTACCTGTCTGGTCAACCCCCAAAACAACATAAAAGGGACTTGGTATAACACCTGTTCTGGCAAT
Source organism: Nerophis lumbriciformis (assembly GCF_033978685.3). Lineage (NCBI taxonomy): Eukaryota > Metazoa > Chordata > Actinopteri > Syngnathiformes > Syngnathidae > Nerophis > Nerophis lumbriciformis. The sequence goes on along the minus strand of NC_084578.2, from coordinate 23,753,118 downwards.
TGTAGGGGAAAGGGGGTTCTGGGACCGATCAAAGTTCCTCTGAAAGGTGATCCCTCTCAGAATAACTTTGAATTGTGGAGGTATGTTGGCATATTAAGGGTCATGGTAGTCTAAGGGCCCTGTGTTGTGGGTTACCTGCTTCCATAAGGGGCACCACTTACCAGAGTATGTTGTCCGCATCCGACACCAATAGTTCAGGTTTGAGTCGTAACAAAGATGGAGGTTACTAGCAAGGTAAGAACTAATTTTCCCCTCGCACTTAATCACACTACACAGGTCAGAAAAGTAAGTCTTGCTGTCCCCCTTGACCAAGTCTATTTCAAGTCCGCCGTACGTTCTAAGACACTTGTCAGTCACTGTCGTCGGGAAGGAAGAATTGAGACACAAGGTCAGTAGAGCAAGCCCAAACACCAGTCCGTCAGTGAATCCTACTGGGTATAACATCCTGCCTTTCAGAAATCAAAATCAGAGTAATTCAGGTAACGAGACAGGGATAAACATCAAACTTTTCACTTAATGTAACGACACAAATAGTATGCTGAAAGCAAGCAAGAAAAACTAAGAAACATCTAGCATATAGACTGGTCTCACAATCAATGGTATACAATATTGAAGTTGATCAGAGTATTGTAGGTAGAAAATCTGGAAGATCTACACGACGGTAGACGGCAGCTCAACGGAGAGAGGTGTCTCTCAGCGTCGTCTTTTGGGCCCCTTCCGTGGCAGGCTCCTCCGCGGGAGTGCGGAGGTAGAGGTGGTACCAGGTGTCCCCTGTACCAGCTAGTCGAAGGGCGTAGGACGTCCGTACCACGACCTGGGCTCCGTAAACTTGCGTTTGATGACCTTGATCTTGACCCTCTCAGTGGACGGAAGGGAATCTGGAGTGGCGGGCTGTCATCCTCGAATCTGTACAGAAGAACTGGCACACAAATTCTGCATTTTGTGTAAAATACCATTTTGGTTTTACGCTGATTCCTTCTTCCAGGGGGGTGTTGATCCTGGGAAGGGGCTGACCTGTATGCAGTTCATAGGGTGAAAAACTCAAAGGGCGGTAAAACAGTTTTATTCACGGACATTCGAATGATTATTAACGCTAATTGCAACATGTCAGTCCAATCCAATTTGGTCTGTGCACAGATTTTAGCCAATTCGTTTTTGATATTCTGGTTCATCCTTTCAACCTTACCTTGGGACTGAAGATGGTACCCCCAAACCGAACCTGTGTTCTAGTCCAAGAGCATTTTCGACCAAGGCTAAGTGAGTAATTTTAAAATGGGTGTTTTGTCTGACCTAATCTTTTTGGGGAAACCATGTCGGGGAATTAGGTCATTCACAAGCCATTTAATTACTGATTTTGCATCCTCTTTTGAGGTTGGGGTTGCTTCCGGCCAACCTCTGTGATTGTCAACACAAGTCAGCAAGTATCTTTTCCCTTTCACCGGATTGATCATATCAATGAAGTCAAAAACTATACACGGTTCACCCTCACCTCCTCCATATTCCAAATTGATTTACTAAACTACTATCGATGTGCAAAATCATTATTTTCAAGTTTAATTTACAAACTTACAACAATTTAGTTATAACTTCTTCCCCACAGGAATATTGTTAAAGCTATTTTGTTGTACGGAGTTTGAATCCAAATGTCTGAATCCACCCTCACCTCCTCCCCCTTCTGTTTCTGAAAAAGAGACTGTCAGTAATACTATCACTTTCAGAAACATCTAAGAAAAAGGTCAGCTAATAGTCAAGTACAGCAAGAGCAGGGGCGGAGGACAGGTCATGTTTGAGGTCAATGAAAGTCATTTCAGTCTCTGTGGACCACTGGAGGGTGGTATTAGGGTAGGGGACCCCTTAGCGAAATCAGAAATAACTCAAACTCAACTAAATCCTAAATGTTATGTACCTTATTCAATATGGTGAAAGCTTCAAAATATGCCTGTATTTATATCGACACAAATACTAGAAAAACACTAACCTTATGGCGGATGCTTTTCGCAATAGTAATTTGAAATTTCACCACGCCTGGTGGCCACAATAACAAATTAAGTCAAGCTCATGTTGTAGAAAGTCGAATGATGCGGACACGTTTGTTACTGAATACTTTCTTTCAGACTTCTGTCATGGTGACTGTGTGTATGTAATAAGCAGATATATTTTTTGATATGCTTAAATGTAATGTGTCGTTTTAGCTCAGCTGTTGTGTAGCTGCTAGCTCCTCATAGCCTACAGCCGGGGTGTCCAAAGTGCAGCCCATAGCTATGTGAAAATGTGGTTTTGGGTGTCGGCGCAATGAGTGGCCGCTACGCCGTGTTTTATCATTGGACCTAAGTCTTTGGTTTTGTAGGCGGGGCAAAGAGCAAGGGAACAATGTGGGACAGCAATTGTGTCCATCTTATACTATGCTAGTTTTAGCAAAGATATGTCAACATGAGCAGCCACACCTTGAGTTCCAACATATATAAATATAAAGGAGTCAAAGGCCTCCTGGCATGAACATGAGGCGAGTCGGGTGGCGGTACACACGGAAGCATCTCAGTCAGCCAGGGTTTTCACTGATAGAGCAGTTGGAGATGTCAGCCATTTCTGGTGTTTCAGGCTGTGGTAGGAGCTTATGGAGGAGCTTTGGTAGTGGTGTCGCAGCTTGGTGGTTGAGCCGTCAGGTAACACCAGGAAGGTTCCTTCTGTGCGATATTGAATGTCAGGGTACAGTCTGTAAAGGAGGTCATTAACAATTAGGCAAGGTGTGTGCAGGTCAACCACGAAGGGGTGCTTCAGCGAGAGTCCAGCAATCTGAACCGGAAGAGGTTTGGTGACCGGTAACATTCTTGTGACCTCAGCGAAGCCTTCGACCTTCAAAAAGGAAGCACACAGTTTCTTTGGTACCTCTGCATTCAGAAATGAGTGGGTGGCACCAGTGTCAATCACAAACTGATAACATTGTCCGTTGACACTTATGTCCAGCAGGGGGCCTGTCTGTATTTCCTGCTGGGGCTTCTGCCTTGGGCGTCCTTTGCCATGCCTGTATGATGTTTTGGCTGCAATTGGGAGCCTGTCTCGTTCAGAGGAGTTAGGACATTCACGTTGCCAGTGACCCGGCTGGTCACAGATGAAACAGTTTTCACCCTGTCTTGGCCTTAAAGCACCGTGTCCACCACCCGAGTCCAACTGTCTGGTCACACGTCTGTTGAGGTTTCTTTCCTCCACCTGCTGGGACTCAAAAGCAAGGTCACCCACTGCTGAATATACGCTAGCTGATCTTTGACCTTTTGGTTCTTTTAACTTTTCATCTTCAGCGATCTGTAATTTAAGTAGTTGTTTCCTTGTTACTCTACCACCATTCTGCTCTGTCCAATTTTGCATATCACGTTTAAAATCACAGCCTTAATTGTCCCATTAAATGTTAATCAATACTCCTAAGTCAAAGATTATTCGTACTACTTCATGTGTATTTAAGTAACTTATAGATAATCTTTAGTTGAATTTCCTTAGACGACCTGGTAGTCCCGAGCTCCCCCAGGAGCACCATATCGGCACCGAACTTAGTGCGGACACCCAATCCACATAGTCCACTGCAGCTCAGAACTCCTGAGCTCAAACGATCCTCCAACCTCAGCCTCCCAGTAGCTTGGATTACAGGCGCGCGCCACCGCACCCGGAACTGTGAGACTAGTCCAGATAGAGGGAAATGTGAATACAGCAACGTACAGAGGCATCCTGGAAGAAAACCAACACTTTTCATGCAATCTGGTGCTACACATAGGAATGAGCAGAGAGGAATGCGCAAATAGGTGTGACAAGCTTGTGGCATCGTATCAAAAATACTTGGGGCTGTAATTGTTATCAAAGGTGCTTCAACAAAGTATTGAGCAAATGCTGTAAATACTTACGTATATGTGATTTTAACATTTTTAATGAACTTCCTTTTTTTTTCCGTTAAACTGTTTCCATTGTCATTTAGGGGAATTCGCTGTAGAATTTGGGGGACAAAAATTAATTTGTTCCTTTTCAGAATAAGGCTGTAACATAACAAAATGTGGAAAAAACGGATGCTCTGTAAATACTTTTCGGATACACTGAATTGTGTTTGTTAAATATGCCAGCTAATACAATATGTCCTATTGTATATGCTACATAATATGTGTTATTGTTTTGTTTTTGTTGAATATGCAGCGTAGTAAGTTATATTGGCTTTGTTGAATATTCCAGGCACCCAACGAGCAAACGCGAGAGCTCCTGCTCCCTACAAACGAGACTTTGAGGCCAAACTGAGAAACTTCTATCGGAAGCTGGAGACTAAAGGATATGGACAAGGACCTGGAAAAGTAAAGTAGGTTTAATTTCTACCATATTTGTTATATTTATATTATCATTTACAATACTTAAAATAGCAATATCACAGGCTGCATGAAGAGCATCTTAATTTCTTATGATTACATTTTAATTAACACAAAAAATATCATGTTTGTGTTGTCAGGCTGGTGATACGTAGAGACCATCTTCTAGAAGATGCCTTCAACCAAATCATGTGTTACTCTCGCAAAGATCTACAAAGGAGCAAACTTTACGTCAGCTTTGTAGGAGAAGATGGGTGAGAATTTATACGCATTGTTCTAAATGTATAACTCATAATTTTATAAATACATGAAAATAAATAACATATTGTTCTAATTCTAAATGTTGAATTCCTCATTCTATAACTTATCATCATGGCGTATCAGGCCTGTTAGCAGACATCAATGATTAGGGCTGTCCAGTCTTCTTCATGATGAGTTCTACATTACTGATATTTCTGATACATTTTCTTAGGCTGTTGACACATGTTGTTAGTTTGAGCCCGCGCCGTGACAGTACACTCCTCCTTATGGACAGATCGACCTGAAGCTTTCTTTCCTTCGAGCTTTCCTGTTAAAACCAGTTTTTCTGAGCTGTCTTTTTTGATGTGTCTGTGGAATTTCATCTGCCTCTTTGGAATCGTAAAAATTGGAGATCTTTTTTGTTTTTGCCAGTTATGTAACGCTACTCTTTACTTTTAATCCAACTCTTTTTATTGGCATTTTCAAATAGACAGAAAAAAGCCGAAACACTCTTTCCCTTAAAACCCAAACCACCCACCCACCCTCCCACCCCACTCAGGTCAAACCAACAAGGGACATATGGCACAAACATATAACAAGTAAGACGACAAAGACAGACACACACACACACACACACACACACACACACACACACACACACACACACATACGAGGCCAGAGACAGACAGACAGGCTGAAAGAGAGAAAAAGGGAGAAAAAAAAAAAAAAAAAAGTCATAATAATAATAAATAAAAGGGAGATTTTTCCTCATCTGCGTCTGGGCATAAGTCAAGAGAGTTGACATACAGCAAGCAGTGTTTCCCACAGGACAGGCATCTATTTGTGGTGGTGTGGTCGGGGGGGCGACAGCGGCGATGACCAAGAAGAACGCGGAGTTGGAATATAATTACAACATTTTATGTACATATTTATATACAGATTTGAACAATTAGTGATTCACTGAAATATATTTATTAATTGTGGTTCTTACAAAAAATATATCTTATAAAATATAAAAGCTAAAATGTCTCTTAAAGCTCTGCCCCTTTAATTAGTGAATACTAAATAATTTAACTTTAGCCTACTACTATAACCATATTATTTACCAGCAACATGAAGTGAAACAGAGGCAGAGGTGTCCTGCCACAGTCAGTCAACCTCCTCCTCCTGCTGCTGAACAGGTCGCACCTGTGGTCCGGACTGTAGGCCTACCTCCTCTCCAAGTCGAGCCCTTTTCGGCCGTTGAAAATATTTTTCTATACTCATCTGTGTGAAGGAGTGAACATCCAACATTAGAATTCATTACTAGCGAGCAGAACTGCTCTATGTACAGTGCCGTCTAACCTTAAGCGGCAGAAGCTCAACACATGCAGGGTTCAACGTTAAGGTTTTTTCTACTTGCCCGACTTCTCAAATCTACTTGCCCCAATATTTTTACTTGTCCTGCCTAGGTTTTTTTCTGGCTGTGTAGTGCTCATGGCTTATATCTTACTAAAATCCTTCCCGTTGACTATTTACAACACTACACAGTATTTATTATTATTATTATCTATAATTACATTTAAATGGCATTGCATACATGTAAAATTAAATGCTATTTCACATTATTTGACCAGTAGCAGTTACACCCATCTGAACAGGTCAGCCACCTGTTTAAAGCCCGATCACAGTTGAAATCTTGAAATGAAGGGCCTTTTTTTTTTTTGCATCTATTGCAGGTATTGCTAACAGTGGGGTAGATTTTGGATAGTTTTGAATTAGTGTAGTGAATTTTATGGATTACTTTGCATTTGATGAGACTATGACGGGCACATATTGAGTAGTAGTGGACCAGTTTCAGGGCAGAGTTCCATTGTTGATCGGATATATTGGCATTAAGATCGCTCTTCCACGAAGCTCTTATCACTGATAGAGAGTTTGGAGCACCTGAACTTAAGGAGTTATATAGCACGGAGATGCATTTTTTAAGATTAGGGCTCAAAGACAACAACGTATCTATAAGAGTTTCCGGAGGACGATTTGGAAAGTGTGGGAACAGCTTCTTTACGAAGTCCCTCGCCTGAAAAAAAGGAAAAAGGTGGGAGTTCGGCAAATCGTATTTGGAAGAGAGTTCAGAGAAGGATGAGAAGAACACTCCGTCTGCATAGAGGTTTTTCACAGATGATCGTGCCAAGTCATGAATGCGGGGTCAGTACGGGAAGGTTTAAATACTTGTTTTTTAAGTAGCGGGGTCAGTATAGATGGGCCCTGAAAACCCAAGTGTTTCCGTAGCTGGTTCCATATTTTCATGGAGATCGATGCAATGGTGTTTGCGCCTTCAAGTTTAAATGGAAAAGGGAGTGATGAGCATAAGCAAAAACGTAATGAGAAGTGTGGGATTGCCGTTTCAAGGGATACCCAGGCCGGGAGGGTCTGAGAGCCTCCAACCATCCAGTATAGGAGTTTCTGTACATTAGCCGCCCAATAGTATTGTCTAAAATTGGGGAGTGCAAGCCCTCCTTCAGATTTGGGAGATTGTAAGACCGACTTGCGGATTCGGGCCGATTCGGCCCCCCATAAAAATTTGGATATTGATTTGTCTAATTTATCGAAAAATGATTTAGTAATAAATATGGGGATATGTTGAAAAAGGTAAAGGAATTTAGGCAGAGTGATCATCTTGATCAGATTGATCCGGCCAGAGAGAAATAATGGTAAAACGGACCAGCAGGCAAAGTCCTTCTCCATCTTTTCAATTAGAGGTAAACAATTTGCCCTGAGCAAGTAATGAATCCCGTCATGTGCCCATTTGAATGCCGCTAAAGATTGTGGTAACTGTTTAGCTAAGGAATTCATCGGAAACAGCTCACTTTTTTGGTAGTTAAGTTTGTAACCAGAGTGTGTGCCAAACCACTCCAGAATGTCAAATATTACCGTGAGTGAGCTAGCAGGATCCGAGATGTATAAGAGCAAGTCGTCCGCATAAAGCGAGACTTTGTGCAACGTGTCCGACCGGGTGATACCTTTAAAGCCCGCCCCTGCGCGCAGCCAAAGAGCAAGGGGTTCGTTCTATCGCTATAGCAAACAGTAATGGAGACAACGGGCAACCTTGTCTAGTGCCTCTTTTAAGAAAAATTGGGGAGGATAGTGTATAATTTGTACGTACCGAAGCTACTGGAGACGAGTACAAAAGTTTAACCCAGAGAATGAAATCTTCATTAAAACCAAACCGACCCATCACTTCAAATAGATATTCCCATTCAACCCTGTCAAAGGCTTTTGCCGCATCGAGGGACACTATCACCTCCGAGGTCGAGGGGTTTGGCGAATGGATAATGTTTAGGAGGCGCCGAGTGTTGTGTGAGGATTGGCGTCCTAGCATAAAACCTGTTTGATCCAACGAGATGATGGAAGGCATCACTCTTTGGAGCCGGAGAGCGAGAACCTTGGATTTAATTTTTAGATCTACATTTAAGAGCGAAATTGGTCTATAGCTGCTGCAAAGCAGGGGGTCCTTCTCTTTTTTTAGGATGAGAGTAATGGTGGCCCTCGATAAGGTTTCTGGGAGGCGATGGTGCAGGAAAGCTTCATTATACATGTCTCTTAGAGCCGGAGCAAGAACACTGGAGAAAGTCTTGTAATATTCTGCACTGAAGCCATCCGGGCCGGGTGACTTATTGTTCTGTAAGGATTTGATGGCTTCTGTGATCTCAATGACACTAATGAGCTGGCCCAGGCCTCTCGCAGCCCCACGTTCTATCTGGGGTAATGTTGTATCGCTAAACAGTTCATCTGAGGAAGGGGGGCAGTCTGAAGTATATAATGTTGTATAAAATGCAGCAAATGTTTCATTAATCTTAGCTGGATCAGTATGTAGTTCTCCTGTGTTAGAGCGAATAGATGTGATTAACCTCGAAGATGCTTCCTCCCTGACACGGTGGACTAAGAGCTTGCCAGCTTTTTCCCCAGATTCAAATAATCGTTGTCTGGATTTTAGTAGTTGTAATTTCGCTCTATTGACAGACATGAGGTCAAAGTCAGTTTGTAGGCGAAGGCGTTCTTTATATAGTGTCGGGTCTAGGTTTGAAGCGTACTTATCATCAAGATCCTTAATCTTGCGGAGCAGCCCAGGGATTTGAATGGTCTCTGTCTTATTTAGGTTTGAAACAAAAGATATAAGTTGACCTCCAATACAGGCTTTAGATGCCTCCCATAGTATACCTCTTCCAATTTCTGGTGAGTCGTTCAGTTCGAAAAAACACTCAATTTGATCGTGTAGGAAATTCTGCTAGTGAGGCTGAGTTGAATCGCCATTGTTTAAGGGGTCTAGGTTGAGTGTCCATATTGATGTCGACTGAGGTGAGGGCGTGATCAGAGATTACAATACTATGGTAATTACATGTTTTGGTTTTGGAAAGTAGTCTATTGTCGAGAAGAAAGAAGTCTATCCGAGGGTAAGTGTGATGTACATGGGAGAAATAGGAGAATTGTTTAATTGTAGGGGAGGCATGTCTCCACGGGTCTGTAAGACCCAACTGTTTAGCGAGAGTATCCAGCGTTTTAGCCGAATTAGATAAGGGAGCCAGTTTGTTAGATGATCGATCCAGTACAGGATCCTGCACCAGGTTAAAGTCCCCGCCCATAATGATAAAATGATTTCCAATGTTCGGAAATGATGTAAACAATTTAGTCACATAAGAATTGTCGTCCCAGTTGGGTCCATAAACGCTAGCGAGTATGACTGGGGTGCCTTGCAGCTTTCCAGACACAATAATATAACGGCCAGCAGGGTCTGCTACAGTTTGGTTGAGTTTGAATTAAATATTTTTACGAAAAATATATAGCTGTGCCCCTGGCCCTTTCGTTGAATTTTGAATGGAAAATATGGCTGATCCAGCCTCTTTTAAGTCGTGAAATCTCTCTGTTGCAAAGGTGGGTCTCCTAAATGAAAAATATATCTCCTTTGAGATGTTGCAAATGGGTCAAGACCCTCCCAATTTTAGTGGCGCTCCCCACTCCTCTCACATTCCATGAAAGAAATCTAAGTGTAATACTGGTGCTTGTCATATCTCACCATATCCAACCAGGAGAGCAGAACGGGCTGATGTGTACAAGCAGGTCAGGAGGGGGGCTGATGCACGATAACTGGGAACTGCAGAGAGTACTGGTAAGAGGAGGGGATGAAACAGAAGCGTGAGAGAAAGGAATGAGGAGATAAACAAACCAATAAAAACACATACATATAGAAAACACAACAGACTCACACACATACTCGCAGACATAACAACATACAACAATGCCAGGTGGGTTAAACCTAGCAACCACCTACAGGGCCATCGTCCCAGGACCTGAGAACCCCACTGTCGAAACTGAACCTTAAGTGTCCGTTTCACAGCAGTGCGCTGTCCTTGCGCCTGCATGGACGTATCCATATTGGCTTCCGGTTTTTCCACCTCCCGAGAACAACAGATTGGCTCCAACTGATTCAGAACATTTTAAAGTGCATCAAAACTGCAATATATTCCCTCGGGAAACATAGTACCCAGTACTAAGACAACTTCAGAAAGCGAGAAAAGTAGATTATAAAGTATAAACAATTCAAAAAGCATATAGTAAAATAAAGTATAAATAAGTGGTGCCATATATACATACATATACATACACACATATATATACATACATATACACACACACACCACATGTATAAACATGTATACCATCATGGATGTATGGTTAAGAAATAACAGTAACCAACCAAGAAATAAGTTGATCAGCAGTTAGGTCAAATAATAACAGAAAAAGTCAACCACAGTGTAAGAATATATATCTATTAGAACATGATAAATAAATGTAAAGGGGAGACAAAATAATTAGAGTGTCGATGTAACAAAATAAAATAGAATGAACAATATTGCGGGTTGTTTAAACAATAATGATGATAATTGTATATTAGACAGGTTAGCTCTAGAATGTCAGCATAACATATTAGCTGAAAGGTTAAACAAAGAGTGAATGAGAGTGGATCCAATGAGTGACCACACAAATGTGATATTCACGATCAGGCCTGGAGTTAGCGTTATGTTAGCATGGTTAAACGTGATAAAGCAGGCGTTGATTATTAAGGTTGGCAGTGTAGCCTCCAGACATGGCTGCAGTTAGCCAAGCTTTTGCCGTCCTGTCATGCATTGTGGGGTAGTCACATCGTATCAAACAAAGTTTCATTAAAGTCATACCAACTGAGATTACTCTTTTGCATGTTCGGGGTCGACGACAGCGTGTGTTCACCCAAGACTTTGACCAGTAGTTGAGAGAAGAACGTTGTTGAGTTTGGACCTTCAATGTTTTCGGGTACGCCGACAATTCTTATGTTGTTCCGACGACTTCTGCTCTCCAAGTCTATTAGCTTAGCTTTTAGCCTCGCGTTCTCCTCCGTTACGAATGTTAGCTTGGTATTCATAGCCAGCATATCCTGGCTGGTCGTGTTGGCAAACAGTTCTAGTGAGGAGAGACGCTTCTGGTTTTCCAGAAGTGTGGTCTGAATACAATCTAGCGTGTTGTTGAGTTTGGAAAAGGCAGAGTTAAACTCAGACATAAGTAACATTTTGTTGTAAATGTAGAATTCATAAATGTAAAAGTACAATTAATGTGTTTACACACACAGGCACATTTATACGCACAAACACACACACACAGACACGCGCGGACACACATGCACACTTGTGTGTGTATATATAAATATATATACACCCTCTCTCTGTCTCTCTCTCTCTCTCTCTCTCTCTCTCTCTCTCTCTCTCTCTCTCTCTCTATATATATATATATATATGTATATATATATATATATATATATATTATATATATACGTATGTCTTTTTGTGCAGGTTAGACTACAGTGGTCCATCCAGAGAGTTTTTCTTTCTTGTGTCCAGAGAGCTTTTTAATCCCTACTATGGCTTGTTTGAATATTCAGCGAACGACACGTACACGGTGCAGATGAGCCCCATGTCTGCCTTTGTAGATAACCACCATGAATGGTGAGCTTTATCATATTTGAAATATGATTACTGTGTGTGAGTGTATTTCACTAACAATCCCGCTTTTTACTTTCATCACCTGTTCATAGGTTTCGTTTTAGCGGGCGTATCCTGGGACTGGCTCTGGTCCATCAGTATCTGCTGGATGCCTTCTTTACCCGACCTTTCTACAAGGGTCTGTTACGCATGTATGTCCTCTCTAACCTCCCTATACTGTACGTCACCATCATCACTCTACTCAAACCAACAGCTACATGATTCACAACGTATTGCATTTGCTCCTTCCCTCTGACATAGGGTTGCACATGAGCACATACACAGTCTACGTGCGTGTGTGTTGATTATTGATACAAACGTGAACGCTGCATCAGTCATGATGAGTCTGATTGTTTCAGTGTTATCATTAACAGAGTAATGTTGTGTCGTTCGCGAACGATTTGTTCGAACGAACGAATCTTTTGAGTGAACGTACTGAACCGGATCACTTCATGAACTGATTCGTTCCTTTCTCAGTTCAGTTGAGCTCCGCCGCGACCATGCCTGTATAAGTGGAACTGGCGCATTCTGTGACGTCGGCGAACGACGCAGCCAGCTACTCATCATGGGGGCGGGGGGAGGGACTGAGCGAACGATTCATTCACCGCGGATTAACGACATGAATCACTCAGTGAACGACAACGCTCTCGCTCTCTGCTCTGCTTGCCCCAATGCCGCGAGTGATTCTCCTCCCGTCGCGGGGATAGGTTTCATGCCATTGGCATCCGTTCTTCATTCATTCTCCAAGCTAACGGCTAATGTTGACTCAAGCCACATGAAAACAAACACACACACGCGCCCCGTCCCCATTATCTCAACACATAAAGTTATAAGAGTAGAGGAGACAGAAAGAAAGTCAGTGCAGGGCAAGGCTGAGCAGCAGCGACGCGAGGGGGAGGGGCGGGGGGTAAAGTGTAGGGCAGGATGTTTGAGAAGATTTAAAATAAAAATAATAACTAATGTATGTACATATACATAGGCTATTATTTATCTTGATTTTTATATTATTTAAGCTATTTATTTTCTTTTTTTATTGCATATTTAAGTTGATATTTCCATTTTTATATTTTTAAATGTAAGCTACAGAAATTTTAGTTTTAATGTTGGCTTTCCTGGCACTTGGTTTAATATTTGTTTTGTTTTATTTAATGTAGCCTATTTATTTTCTTTTTGTTTGCACATTTAAGTTAATATTTTCTTTGTTATATTTTTAAACGTAGGCTACCGAACATTTAGTTTTTATGTTGGCATTTCTGGCTCTTAATTTATTTGTTTTATTTTGAAGGTATTCATTTTCTTTTTGTTTGCATATTTAAGTTTACATTTTCTTTGCTACAGAACATTTAGTTTTTATGTTGGCATTTGTTAAAGGTTTCTTAATTTAATAATTGTTTTTGCACTAAACAAACGAGGCCTATTTATTTAACTGTTGATTGCAAGCATGTTAGTAGGCTATAACTATTTTTTTTATTTCCCACTTTTATTCATTTTTTATTTTCATTTCAGTGCAATAAAACATATTTAACAACAGGACTCGCGAACCTACTGACACAGAGAACTGACTGTGTCGCGGAGGAGGACGTCACATTGAGGCTCTCGTTCAGTCACTGTGCGTGTCGTTCATTGGGTGCTGAGGGCTTGTGTCGTTCGCGAACTGACACACACCGAGATCTGCCGCTGGGGAATCTGTTACTGACTGACTCATGATTCGCCGACCTGCCCACAGAACTGCTGATGCAGAAGTGATTCGGTGAACTAATTTTTTGAACGAATCAATTTAAGGAACTGATTCTAGTGATTCAGTACAGTCAAAAGAACTGCCGATCCCATCACTATAACAGAGTCCGGGAGTTCTTCCAGAAACTACTTTGTGTTCACACAATCACATACAAAGATGCTAATTAAAGTTCTATCTTGAAGGAAAAAAATAGTTGTCCTACGCAGCAGTTTGTACTGTATTTTGTCAAATAAAATCTCACCAGGATGCTGTTAATTGTAAGATTCACTGTCTTAGATGTATTGTACAGTGGGATCGCTTGAAGCAAAACATACAATTCCCTTAGGGCCACATGCAGGGAAAGGACACATGCTGCCACCTATAGCTCCTCTTAAAATATTTGACTTGTTACTACGTTCAATATCAGAATAGACTCCAGAAACAGAGAGGCACTTATGAAAGTCATGGGAAATGTGGGAAAAACACAAATGGGATGGCACTGGAAAGACAGTCAGTGCCACTGAAAAATATGGGAAGCAAGTAAGATAGTAATACTAATTGTGGGAAGGCTGAGAAGCACAGAGCATGGAGAAAAATACAAAGTAGCAAAATAAACATATAAATACAAACTTAATGATGAGGAGATGGTCAGTGTGTTCTCGTGTGCAGGTAAGGACACAAAAGATAGAACCAGCAATTTGCAGGTGTGTGCAATCAGTTTAGATGGGCAGGGCATTATCACATAATAATAAAATAGTGCTTGTGCATATTCAGTAAAAGGCATCTAATAAATAAATAAAAGCAACAATTAAACATATACTTTAAGCATGCTTTTACACATTCCATAAAAGGCACAAATACCAGTGTTTCCATATACTGTATAGGATTGGTACCTATTAGAACTACACCTCGGATTGTCGGACCCCTGCAGTCTACATACTGTATAATCTTAAACGTCAGTTTTCTCGGGGGGGCGTGGAAGGTGTTTATTTCTAAATCACAACGACCAACGACAGAGGCCTAAGCCTCTTGGTATGTGCCAGATATAACAACCTGTTGCTGGTGAACATACTTTGCGCCAACAAGGCCTCTAGATGATGGACCTGGCACAGCCCCGGTGGAGAGTACCATAACCAGATCGATTACATCTTGATCAAGAAGAGCGTCCGATCAAGCATTAGGACACACAACTTTCCAAAAGCAGACTTCGGGAGTGACTACGACCTCGTCCTGATGTCTTTTTGCCTACGCCTGAAAAAGATCAAAAGCTCCAAGTGCACCAAGATAAAGTTTGATCTGGATAAACTGCAATACCCTGAGGTGGCAGAAGTCTTCACGGCAAGGATAGGAGGGAGGTTTGCCCCATTGTCCATCCACTGCTCATTCCAGTAGAAGTTGATGTCAATGGAATGACCAGCATGTTGAACACAGGCGTAACCAACACAGCCACTGAGATCCTTGGCAAACTCCGGCCAAAGAAGAAACTTTGGGTAACTAATGAACTGCTAGACTTGTGTGACAAGCGGAAAGTCCTGAAGAAGAGTAAGAACTCACCTAATGGATCTGATGCTTATAGAGAAATCAATAAGAGCATCAAGAAAAGTAAGACGTCAGAAAAACACAACTGGATTGAGGGAAAGTGCCAAGAAATAGAGAGCAGCCTGAAGGCCAACAACAACACAAAGAAGGCAACTGCAAAAGAGCAAACAAGAGAAAAACAGATCAGAGTCTCCGTAATCCAGTGCAAGACGGTGAATGCCTAGCGGAAGAACAGAAGATCCTAGACCGATGGACAGAATACTGCTCTGAGCTCTACAACTACACAGCGTGTGGAGATCCAACAGTCCTGTCTTGTCCTCAGTCCACGGAGGATGAAGATAAGCTCCTCATCCTCTGTGAAGAAGTTCAGACAGCCGTCAAAGTACTGAAAAAAGGAAAAACAGCCGGATGTGAACAGCATCGCAGCAGAGCTCGTACAAGCAGGGGGAGAAGCCATGATGGACACCCTCACCATCCTGTCTAACAAAATGTGGCAGAGTGGTGAGTGGCCTACATCATGGACTCAGTTACTCATCATCACACTCCGAAAAAAAAAGCAATCTCCAACTGTGCCAAAACTACCGCACCATCAGTCTTATTAGCCATCCCAGCAAAGTCATACTAAAAATAATACTGAATAGGTTACAACCTCAAGCTGAACTAATCATAGCTGAAGAACTGGCTAGATTTAGGGCAGGGCGGAGCTCAACAGATCATACATTCAACTTAAGAGACATTTATGAGAAATACCTGCAGGATCAACAACACCTTTACCACATGTTCGTAAACTTCAAGAAAACTCTTGATCGGGTATGGCATGCTGTGCTGTGGGCAATCATGAGGAAATATTGCACCGCCCCTAACCTTGTCAGAACCATTCAACAAGCTACCAGCACAGTGTTCTACAGCGGAGCTATCAGAGACTGGTTCAGGACAACGATTGGAGTGCGCCAATGATGCCTTCTCTCTCCCATTCTCTTTATTGTCTTTCTGGAGCGTATCATGATGGTGCCCTGGCAGATCGTGAGGGAACTGTCAGCATATCCGTTTTGCGGATGACATTGTTGGGCTAGCTGGAGAAGAAAAATAACTTGCCAGCCTAGTTGAATGGCTTGATACTACTTCCCGAGCCTATGGAATGGAAATCCATGCTGAAAAAACTAAATAATGACCAACGACAACAATGGCATCTGCTCAGATATCAAAGTCAATGGACAGGCACTGGACACGGTGTCTCGCTTCAAGTGCCTCAGAGCAAATGTGTCCGATGAAGGATCCAAACGGGAAGTCCTTGCGAGATTGCTCAAACAACTGCCGCCCTGGCAAAACTTAAGCTCATATGGATAGACAAAAACATCAGTCTGGCATTAAAGGTGAGACTACAGCGCTAACATGTAATCTCAATCTTTCTATATGTCCGTGAAACTTGAAACCTTAGACAAAGCTGCAGAAGAGAATACAGAGCATGGAGATGAGATGCTACAGAAAACTCATGGGTATCTCTTGCACCCAACATGTCACAAGCGGAAGCGCGAGAATTCGTCCATGGAGACCAAAGTGTCTGATGCATGCTCACTGAGCCAGGACTCTGTGAAGCTTGTCCATCTCAACGTTCAGTGCTCGATTTGCAATATCGTCTCTTTCTACGCATCTCCTACGGTCTCTTTATGCGGACTCTAGTGTGGCAGATAGCCATCAGATGGTCTGCAGTGTAAACATGGCCATGGCCAAAACTCCCCTGAGGTGGATCCAAGAGTTCACAAAAACACCAAAAAGCAACTGCAAAAGTCACAGTTCTGCTCTTAAGAGCCTGAATCAAAAGGCAAAAAATAAATGAAAAAAAGAAGGAAACTTCAAGAAGGTTCTGCCCTATTGTACTGAAAAAAACATTGAAAAAAAACTGTTGCCTAGCAACCCTAAACTATTCAGCATAACTGTAAGAGGTTGGGCACATCTTCAGCGTTTTTGATCACACAAAGTGTGAAAAGCTAACAAAGCTCTGACTGGTACAAGGTATGACAATTGAAGAAATTGTGAAGGTACCACAGATCCCTTCCCTATCAACATTAAGGGTGTGCTAATATTTTAAGATGGTCGCCGGGTTGCAGTCACACGGCTTGGCAGGTCCTGTGTTCCTGCCACAAAAGCTCTCTAAAAGCGCTATAAGACAACAGCCAACATCATCAACTTGCCTTTTACTTGTTTTTGTATTTGTACATCTACTTTTGAGCTGCACATGTCCACGGAAACAGGCTTAAAACATTGAACAGATCTTCTACCCAGTTAAGCAGTCAACACCTTCTCTTCACAAGAGTACTGGATGAAGGCCATGCTAGGCCACCCCTAGGTAAACACGGAAAGACAGAATTGTTTCAACCTTACCTGGGAGTACATCTTTTGATGATATTCAAGACCGGTTTTGATGGGAATGCAATCACATTTACCTGTGTTTTATTTGCTGCTAAGGGCTACCTCCACAATTAGCTTGGCTTCAACCACCTGTCTCAGGGCTATATCCACCTCTAATTGATCTACAGCCTCTGGTTCCTGTGCTACAAACTGGGCTACTCTGGCAGCTAGCCGGACCCCAATTATTCCGAACTGGACCACTTCCGTCTTTATCTGGCCTAAATCCACAGCCAGTTGGGCCACAACCATCACCATGTTGACCTCAATTACGGCTGACTGGGTTTCAAACACTGCTAACTGGACCACTACCACCACTACCTGGGCTGCAGACACACATACCTTGGTTACACCCACTGCAATCAGGACTACATTCTTGGGTAACTGTGCGCCTAACTCCACCAACTCCAGCTGGGCTCAGACCGCCGCTACATGCTGGACTTCGGCCACCACCTACAGAAGCTGGGCTAAAATTGCCACCTGTGCAGGCTGGGCCCCAACTAACATCACGGGTTGGGCTTCGGCCACCACCACTGAGCGGCGTATCCACCGCCACTAAAGCAGTGATGGGACATCCAGCAGAGCCGTGCGCAGGAGCATTGGACTGTGGAGGCACATGCTGTACCTTGGCTACCATTGGAGCAGCAGCTGCACTACAGCCTCAGGTACCTAGGCTACCCCCAAAGCTACCCAAACCAGCAATGCTGACATCAAAATCCCTGAACGGCCTTAACCCAGCTGTTAGGAAACGACAAAAAATTAACTTTTTTCCAACTCTTAACGATGCAAAAATCATTTGGAACCCGCAATCTAAACCAAAAGGACTTTTATTGGGTCATGTTAACATACACAGAATTATTTTAAAAAACGATCAAATGCAGCATTTATTAAGTGACTCGAATATTGATATATTAGGAATAACAAAAGCTGGTTGACTCATTTATCGCCAGCTGCTGCTATTAATATGCCAGGATACAAATTATTCAGAAGAGATAGAGGGAAAGGCCGAGGTGGAGGATAGTAGTCTATGTTAGGGACACTTTTAAATGTGAATTAATGAAGTGTCCTGCTGAAGTCAATTTGGAATGTATACGTCTGAATGTAACTCTGTCCCCAGCAATGTCATTTACTATTATCTGTATATATCCACCTCCTGCAAAGGAGATATTGTATGATCAATTTAAGGCACTTTTAAAACATTGTAATCCCAATAGAGAAATAATTCTTATGGGTGACTTGAGTGTTAATTGGCACAATGAGACAGATAGAAAAAAAATTAAGCAACTTGCTGATAAATATTACTTCACAGAGGTTATTCAAGGACCAACAAGACTAACAAATACACCAAAAACAACAATTGATTTGTGCTCAGTGGCCTTGTGGTTTGAGTGTCCACCCTGAGACTGGAAGGTCGTGAGTTCAAAGACTTTAAAAATGTGACCCGTTGCCTCCCTGCTTGGCACTCAGCATCAAGGGTTGGAATTGGGGGTTCCTGCTGCACACTGCTCACCTCACCTCCCAGGGGGTGAACATCGGGATGGGTCAAATGCAGAGGATAATTTCACCACACCTAGTGTGTGTGTGGGACTATCATTGGGACTTTAACTTTAACTTAACTTTATATACAGTATATATATGTATATATATATATATATATATATATATATATATATATATATATATATATATATATATATATATATATATATATATATATATATATATATTGCCAAAAGTATTTGGCCACCCATCCAAATGATCAGAATCAGTTGTCCTAATCACTTGGCCTGGCCACAGATGTATAAAATCAAGCACTCAAGGCATGGAGACTGTTTTTACAAACATTTGTGAAAGAATGGGCCACTCTCAGGAGCTCAGTGATTTCCAGCATGGAACTGTCATAGAATGCCACCTGTGCAACAAATCCACTCGTGAAATTTCCTCGCTCCTAAATATTCCGAAGTTAACTGTCGGCTTTATTATAAGAAAATGGAAGAGTTTGGGAACAACAGCAACCTAGCCACGAAGTGGTAGGCTTTGTAAACTGACAGAGTGGGGTCAGCGGATACTGAAGCGCATTTTTTAATTTTTTATTATTGCTGTTGGCAGGAGCTTTGGGCTCTTGTGTCATCTTTTGTGTTTCCCTCTTGTTTTCATGTGTTATTATATATATATATATATATATATATATATATATATATATATATATATATATATATATATATATATATATATATATATATATATATATATATATATATGTATATATATATATATATATTTGCCTTTTGGTTTTGGGACCATTTGGGACTGTGTGACAAGGGGTGGCACTTTCGTGACTTTTTTGTGGACTTCTGGATCTGCCTCCCGGGATCCTTTTGGCCATGGAGACCAGCTGCTGGGTCTCTGCCACACCAGAGTCCGTTTGGAGAGACTGGAAGAGATGCGGATGAAGAGACAGGGCTGCGGACCTAGCACTGAGCGCCGGGACGGACAGACTTCATTCACAATGTCTTGGCTGAATGAGCAGGTATCGGACACCTCGGTCTCCTTAGACACATCCTTGCTCATCGATGCGGACTGGACACTGGCCGAGTTAGTGGGCAGCGGAGAGTGGAGTTGGCTCTCTTGGTTGCTTTGTTGGGTCTGCTCCTGCCTCTGGTCATGCTCCCTCCACCCCAGCAGACGATGGCGTGGAACACCGCAGAGACCACCACAGTGTATATGTTTCTTTCACTTTTTATTCATAGCTGTTTGTAGAAGTGGCTGGTTGCATCAGCTCTGCTCTTTTAATGTCTTTAATGTCCTTTGTGTTCTTTGATGTTTGATGTATCCCTCTTACACACATGTAAGAGGGATGCGTGCTATGGCTATGAGTTGTTTTTTCCCTTGGCCTCAGTCTGGAGCCCCTCTCCAGTGGCCCAGGCTTAGACACTTTTTTTTTTCTCCCCGCCATTGTTGACCTGTTTCTCACCATTTTGTAGGGGCGTCGGAAGTTGGCAGACCCGTCAGCGATCCTGTTCTGTCTCCCTGTAATGTTTGTCTGATCTTGAATGGGATTGTGCTGAAAATTAAAATTTCTCCTTGGGGATTAATACAGTATTTCTGATTTTGATTCTGATAGTGCAAAGATTTCGCCGACTTTCTGCACAATCAGTTGCTACAGAGCTCCAAACTTCATGTGATCTTCCAATTAGCCCACGTACAGTACGCAGAGAGCTCCATGGAATGGGTTTCCATGGAGCAGCTGCATCTCAGTCCAATGCAAAGCGTCGGACGCAGTGGTGTAAAGCACGTTGTCACTGGACTCTAGAGCAGTGGAGATGCGTTCTCTAGAGTGATGAATCACGCTTTTCCATCTGGCAATCTGATGGACGAGTCTGGGTTTGGAGGTTGCCAGGAGAACGGTACATTTCAGACTGCAGTGTGCCGAGTGTGAAATTTGGTGCATGTTGGACAATTCCATGCTCCCAATCTTGTGGAAACAGTTTGGAGCGGGCACCTTCCTCTTCCAACATGATTGTGCACCAGTGCACAAAGCAAGGTCCATAAAGAAATGGATGACAGAGTCTGGTGTGGATGAACTTGACTGGCCTGCACAGAGTCCTGACCTGAACCCGATAGAATACCTTTGGGATGAATTAGAACGGAGACTGAGAGCCAGGCCTTCTCAACCAACATCAGTGTGTGACCTAACCAAAGCGCTTTTGGAAAAATGGTCGAAAATTCCTATAAACACACTCCGCAACCTTGTGGACAGCCTTTCCAGAAGAGTTGAAGCTGTAATAGCTGCAAAAGGTGGACCGATATCATATTGAACCCTATTGAAGGAATGGGGTGGCACTTCAAGTTCATATGGGAGTCAAGGCAAGTGGCCAAATACTTTTGGCAATATACTATATTGCCAAAAGTATATATATATATATATATATATATATATATATATATATATATATATATATATATATATATATATATATATATATATATATATATATATATATATATATGGGGACGGCGTGGCGAAGTTGGTAGAGTGGCCGTGCCAGCAATCGGAGGGTTGCTGGTTACTGGGGTCTGTTGTGTCCTTGGGCAAGACACTTCACCCCTTGCTCCTGATGGGTGCTGGTTAGCGCCTTGCATGGCAGCTCCCGCCATCAATGTGTGAATGTGTGTGTGAATGGGTGAATGTGGAAATACTGTCAAAACGCTTTGAGTACCTTGAAGGTAGAAAAGCGCTATACAAGTATAACCCATTTATCATTTATTTATATATATATATTCCGAGTGCGATGATGTCACATAATCGATGGGGAAATACATTTTTAGACAATATTATTAACCTGAGCGGCTAGGAGACACTGTGAGTAACAAGCGGTAGAAAATTAATTAGAAAGGACAGATTTAAAAAATAATAATAATACAAAAAAAAAAAGTTTTTTTTTTTTTTTAACATGGGACTTCCTGCGGGCGTTTGTTTGGGGACCCCTTATCTAGCACATTCAATTTCTTAACAGGTCTTTCTGACCATAATTTTATTTTGTGCACAAGAAAAATTAAGAAGCAACGTTCAATTCCACCTACTACAGGTTGCAGCTATGAATTTATACCCAAAAGTGAGCAACAAAGTTTGAATAATGAATTGCAATAACTAGATTGGTCTAATGTGCTGGGAAGCAATGACAATTAGGCTATGTCTAACAGCTTTATTAAAAACCTGAGCTAAGTTTAAAAAAATGGGCAAATTTAAACATAATAAGATAGGATAGATAATGACATGAGGAAACTAATGAAGGAAAGAGACAACGCATTGAAAACTTCTTTAAAAACAGGATTTGCCAGTGATCGCCTGTTTTTTTACATCACTTAGAAATAAAGTTGTAAAACAGATCCATAAAGCCAAGGCAAACTTTTTCATTGAAACAATAAAAAGGTAATAGAAAAATGATTTGGGAAAGCTTAGATAAACTCGGGCAAGTTAAACACACACATTTAAGAGATCTACACCACCAAGTGAAAGGTACACTAACTGGTAATGTGGATACCATTACTGATATATTTAATTTATTTTTTATCTGTTCCATTGAAGAACTGACAGCCCACTTAGAGTGCCCAGACATCACATATAAGCCGCTGGATGATATGATGCCAATATTTCTGTTGTGTTTTACTGAGAGGGGAGGTGACGGCTCAGACACCAGGGGGGAGTATATACAATTGTTTATTGTATATATATATAATATATATATATATATATATATATATAATAACAAAACAATACTAATATAAACTAAATTAATGAAATGGAGTGTGTGACAAAACCCTAGAGTGAGTGGTGTTAGACTATGTGTGTAGTTAGCTGTTGTGTATTACCGTTCTGTTGGATGAGGGAGCAGACAAGTCCAAAGAGGGCAAGGCAAAAGGGGTCCAAGAGGCAGGCAGATGATCCGGGGCGAGAGTGAGGCGTCAGAATCCAGGGGCGAGAGAAAGGTCTAGGAACGAAGGAGGCAGTCAGAGTCCAGAGGGAGATCCAGGCGAAAGTGAGACACACAGCTCACTTTACAGGCGACGGAGGGTAGGTACACCATGAGAAAACTAAGTTCCCGCGACGATCCTTGGGTCCACTGGTCCTTTATTGATCTCGCCCTCATCAGTCGCAGGTGTGCAGGCTTGTCGCTGCGTGGGCGTGCTGCGTGGGCGTGCTGCGTGGGCGTGCTGCGTGGGCGTGCTGCGCTCAACGCGAGCAGGGGCGTGTCCGAACGCGCTGTCAACGGCTCCTCCAAGTGCTCCCGCAGAGGAGGGAGAAGTAGACTGCGCGTGCGCCGTAACAGTATCCCCCCCCTATGGACAGATTCCAGATGTCCAACATACTCACGAAACAAGGGAGGGTGGAGGGGAGAACTGGTGGTGGGTCGCCGGCCCCAGTGTCCCCGAATCCACCGAGGACGAGTCTGATGGCGGCGGCGAGAAGAACGCCGCTGAAGCCGGCGAGGCGGGCGACCAAGGGACGGCCACCATCTTGGCCGTCGGGAAGGCGGACGTGATTGGCGCCATGGTGCGTCTCGCCGGAAACGAGGATAAGACGTCGGCGGCGGCGTGGAAGCGGCAGACGTCGGCGGCGGCGTGGAGGAAGACGTCATTGGCGGCGTGGAAGCGGCAGACGTCATCGGCGGCGTGGAAGCGGCAGACGTCATCGGCGGCGTGGAAGCGGCAGACGTCATCGGCGGCGTGGAAGCGGCAGACGTCATCGGCGGCGTGGAAGCAGCGGACGTCAAAGCCGGAGGGCAGCTGAGGAGCTGGCCGAGGTGCTGAAGTCGGCGGAGCAGGCCGAGATGCTGGAGTCGGCGGAGCCGGCAGAGGTGCTGGAGTCGGCGGAGCCGGCAGAGGTGCTGGAGTCGGCGGAGCCGGCAGAGGTGCTGGAGTCGGCGGAGCCGGCAGAGGTGCTGGAGTCGGCGGAGCCGGCAGAGGTGCTGGAGTCGGCGGAGCCGGCAGAGGGGCAGAGGTCGAGGCCAGCCTGGGAGCTGGTGGAGACGTGGGGGCCAGCCTGGGAGCTGGTGGAGACGTGGGGGCCAGCCTGGGAGCTGGTGGAGACGTGGGGGCCAGCCTGGGAGCTGGTGCTAGCTCGGAGGCTAGCCTGGGGATTGGTGCTAGCTCGGAGGCTAGCCGAGGGGCTGGTGCTAGCTCGGACGCTAGCCGAGGGGCTGGTGCTAGCTCGGACGCTAGCCGAGGGGCTGGTGCTAGCTCGGACGCTAGCCGAGGGACTGGTGCTAGCTCGGACGCTAGCCGAGGGACTGGTGCTAGCTCGGGCGCTAGCCGAGGGACTGGTGCTAGCTCGGACGCTAGCCGAGGGACTGGTGCTAGCTCGGACGCTAGCCGAGGGACAGGTGCTAGCTCGGACGCTAGCCGAGGGACAGGTGCTAGCTCGGACGCTAGCCGAGGGACAGGTGCTAGCTCGGACGCTAGCCGAGGGACAGGTGCTAGCTCGGACGCTAGCTCGGGGACAAGTGCTAGCTCGGACGCTAGCTCGGGGACAAGTGCTAGCTCGGACGCTAGCTCGGGGACAAGTGCTAGCTCGGACGCTAGCTCGGGGACAAGTGCTAGCTCAAACGCTAGCTCGGGGACAGGTGCTAGCTCAGACGTTAGCCAGGGGACAGGTGGTTGCGGCTGGGAAAAGCGGAAGACAGGTGGAATTAGTCTGGCAGAGGGTAGCCTGTCTTGGTGCAGCTGCGCCACCCCATCAGCACAGCCACCAGTACTACCCCCCCTCTCCGAAAGCGGATGCCAGACGCTTCTTTCTGGCTGAGGAACAGTCACTATGGGTGGGAGGAGGGTGTCCAGGCGACGGGTAAATTCCTCCTTGCTCACATCACTGCTAAACATGCCTTTCCACGACAGTTTGGCAGGACAAGACAACTCCTCCGGTGTGGAGCGAAAAAAAGAAAAAGACATGGTGAATGGGGCAAGAGGCAGAAAAAAAAAAAAATTTAAAAAAAATTGTCACAGGGGGCGGAACGAAAGTCACTAGGGGAGGGGCTAAGGAACTGTGCCGTCAGGTCCTTAATAATTTTGGCGGGAACTTACTGTTGTGTTTTACTGAGAGGGGAGGTGACGGCTCAGACACCAGGGGGCAGTATATACAATTGTTTATTATATATATAGTATATATATATATATATAAAATAACAAAACAATACTAATATAAACTAAACTAATGAAATGGAGTGTGTGACAAAACCCTAGAGTGAGTGGTGTTAGACTATGTGTGTAGTTAGCTGTTGTGTATTACCGTTCTGTTGGATGAGGGAGCAGACAAGTCCAAAGAGGGCAAGGCAAAAGGGGTCCAAGAGGCAGGCAGATGATCCGGGGCGAGAGTGAGGCGTCAGAATCCAGGGGCGAGAGAAAGGTCTAGGAACGAAGGAGGCAGTCAGAGTCCAGAGGGAGATCCAGGCGAAAGTGAGACACACAGCTCACTTTACAGGTGACGGAGGGTAGGTACACCATGAGAAAACTAAGTTCCCGCGATGATCCTTGG
Source organism: Nerophis lumbriciformis (assembly GCF_033978685.3). Lineage (NCBI taxonomy): Eukaryota > Metazoa > Chordata > Actinopteri > Syngnathiformes > Syngnathidae > Nerophis > Nerophis lumbriciformis. The sequence goes on along the minus strand of NC_084578.2, from coordinate 23,727,798 downwards.
GTCCACTGGTCCTTTATTGATCTCGCCCTCATCAGTCGCAGGTGTGCAGGCTTGTCGCTGCGTGGGCGTGCTGCGTGGGCGTGCTGCGTGGGCGTGCTGCGCTCAACGCGAGCAGGGGCGTGTCCGAACGCGCTGTCAACGGCTCCTCCAAGTGCTCCCGCAGAGGAGGGAGAAGTAGACTGCGCGTGCGCCGTAACAATTTCCATCCATCCATTTACCACCGCCCGTCCCCCCCGGGCGGTGCTGGAGGCCATCCCAGCCGCATTCAGGCGGAAGGCGGGGTAAACCCTGGACAAGTCGCCACCCTATCGCAGGGCCAACACAGATAGACAGACAACATTCACACTCACATTCACACACTAGGGCCAATTTAGTGTTGCCAATCAACCTATCCCCAGGTGCATGTCTTTGATATACAAAATATAACTATCTTTGAGGTTTTAAAAATCATGTCATCTCTAAAATGTTCAAAAGCAAGAGATGCATTTGGTTTCACAAACGATTTCCTAAAGATTCAAAAAGAGGTGCTTGCAAATCCTTTTGTACATTTAATTAATGTATCTACAAATCAGGGTAAAGTACCATTGACATGGAAGACTGCAAGAGTTACATTACTTTTTAAGGCTGGTGATAAGACCAAACCAGAGAACTATCAGCCAATAAGTATTTTACCAATAGTATCAAAAATAGCAGAAAAATGGGTTGCACACAGATAATTGAACACCTAAGCAGTGGACATACTCCTCTTCATCCAATGCAATTTGGTTTTTGTAAATATCACTCTACAGAAACAACTACCTGTTATTTTCTTGAGAATGTATAAAGTCTTTTAGATCAGGGTGGCTATGTACGTACTGTATTTTTGGATTTAAAATGTGTTTTTGATACAGTACATCATAGATTGCTTCTTTTTAAATTAACTAACTTCAACTTCTCCAGTAGTGCCTTCTGCTGGATGAAATCATATCTTGCAGATAGACAACAAGCTATAAAAATGGGTAATGCAGTCCTCTTATCTTACTTGCTTTGCTGGAGTCCCATAAGGCTCAATACTAGGCCCACTCTTATTCAGTCTGTATGTCAATGACCTACCCAATGCGTGTTCAACTGTCAAGATTCCGATGTATGCAGATGATACGGTGTTTTTATTCTCACACTAAAACCAGAGCCATGGTACCAGTGTCGCATTGCCTCCAAATTTCCTGTCTACATCTTAATATAAAAAAAACTTTTTGTGTGTTTTTTTCATGGCATCTGTTTTTGTCATAGATAAATGTTTGGATGTAGTGGATTATTTTAAGTATCTGGGTGTGGTCTTTGATTGAAACCTAACTTTTAAATATCATGTTAAACAATTACAAGTATTATCAAATTCAACTTATAACATTTCAATCATATAAGAGCTTTTTTGACTTTGGAATCAGCAAAAGTTTATATGAATGCCATGATTTTTACACATATAAACTACTGTTATACAACTTGGTTTCATGCAACACAGGGCATCTTAGGACCCATCAAGTCTCTCTTTAAAAAAACATAAAACATTTTAGACAGAAAGTTTTTTTCACTATCATTATTGTAATATTCTTAGCAAGTATAACATTTTAGATTTGGATAACGATCAGACATTTTTAGATGCATGTTTTGTTTTTAGGGTTTTGAATGAGCTTTCCTCTCCACCACTATTAAGTTTTTATAAAGAACCTGCAATTGAGTCAAAACTAGAGCGCTAACCAGGGGTGATTGTAACATTCAATGATGTAGGACAACATTTAGTGAAATGGTTGTTTCAATTAGAGGCACACTTGCATGGAACACACTACCAGCTCATATTATTAACTGTGTCAACTATGCAACTTTTAAAAAAAACAGTAAAACAGTGGTTAATGACAAACCAGTCTTGTACCCATGTGTAATGGGCCTGTTCATCTGTTCATCTTATGTTGATTGTTTCATTGTCAATATTTATTGTAAGTCATAGTTTAATGTACGTATGATATTGTCTGTAAATGTGTGTGATATTGTCTGTAAATGTGTGTTTTTATGGTGCCTGCCAGGCCCGGCCCTAACCAATCTAGCGCCCTAGGCAAGATTTTAGGTGGCGCCCCCCCACATCGGCAGTGAAGGGTATATACTCACAAGAAACCGAATAGCTTTGTCTTTGACATTTTTTTTTTACTTATAGAAAGCAAATTAACAATCAGAATAGTTAACAACATAAAAAAAAATATGAATAAATAAATGAATACAAAAAATAAAAAAATAATTTATGAAATACAATATTTTTTACATACATAAACACAAAATAAAGCGTGTCAACAAGTTGCATAAAATAAATTAAAAATACAATATAAATAAGGCACTGCACAAAAAAAAGATATCAAACCAGTATGACTTTAACAACTATATTACAAAAATAGGGATCCCACAGAGTTCTCTATTTGTGCTTTTTAATATTGCATTAACTAGAATGACTTACAAATTACTGTACACCACCCCCTCATCAACCTCACATCACCTGCTACAGCCTTACTCTCCTAGTCTTTCTTGCAGCAAAGTCATCTACAACATCATCATATGACAACTGATTTGAGACCACATGATTTATGCTTATGATGGAAAGTCCACTGAGACATTCTTGCATCATAGTAGATCTCAGGTAGGTTTTAATGAGTTTGAGCTTAGAGAAGCTTCTTTCAGCAGCAGCCACTGTAACAGGAAGAGTGGCAGAGATTCTCAGAGCAACCCACATGTTGGGGTAAATTTCTGCCAGCTTCTTCTCATGCAGGAAGGTCAAGAGTTCCATGTTTGTCATGTTCTTTGATGGCAATGGTGGGAAATTCTGCATTTCCATTGCAAGTTCTGTGCCATTAATGTCCAGCTGGCTGTCATGGGTCAGAGTAGTACTCAGGGTTTGGCACTGCTTTAGCAGCTCTTCTTTTTGCAAGTTGTGGAAATTGAGGAGTACTCCAAACTTGTCATTCACCTCTCCAAGGCTCTGAAATCTCTCATCAAGTGAAGAGATGGCTGTATCCACTACCACATTAAAAATGTGGTTTCCATTTTTTTAAGTGCATCTTAAGTGCTCATCTGGAGACTCATAACCGAAGTGCCTTTTAGTGGTTCTCAATCGCTTTTGTTTGAGTTCAGCCTCCACATTCATTTCTTCACACATCTCCTTTGCCGTTGTCTGTGCATCAGAAAATCCAGTGTTTCTGTAGCTGGTGAGGAAATCTTTGGTTTTCTTCAGCAAGTCGACAGCCACATCGAGCTGCATGGAGGGCGACTGCATGAGTTTACTCACATACTGGATCTTGCTGAGAATGTCATACCAGATGGCTGTACAAATGCAAAAACAATAGGATCCAATCTCCTCAGCCAAAGACTGGGCTTTAACTCTCACCACAGGGTCTGTAGTTGTTTCCCTCACCTCCAGAAGAGCCTCTCTGACTTGCCGAGCCTGATATCTGACTGCCTCAATGCTTTTTATCCTGCTTTCCCATCTGGTCTCAGCCCATGATTTCAAAGTGGTTTTAACATGTTTCAGGAGGACACCCCACATATGGGTGGAGGCTGAGAAGAGCTTGAATAACTTTGCTAAATGCCCAAAGTAGCCAAGGGCATCTGGTGAGAGTTTTGCAGCATCAGCTACTACCAGATTTAAAGTGTGGGCACCACATGGGACAAAAAAAGCTCTTGAGTTTAGCTGAAGCAACCTAGCCTGAACACCTTTTTTTTTTCCCTTCATGTTGGCCCCATTGTCATAAGACTGTCCTCTGCAGTCTTCAAAAGAAATGTTAAGCTCCTCTAACCGTTTTAGGATGAGAGTTGACAAATGATCTCCTGTTGATTCCTCTGCAACAAGAAAGCCCAGGAAATGCTCTTTAACTTGTGGTATGTCTTCTTGTGACACTATCCTGACTATGACAGAGAGCTGTTCCTTATGACTCAGATCAGGTGTGCAATCTAAAATGATAGAGAAATACTTTGATGTTTTGATCTCTTCCACAATGCGTTTTATTATTCTTGAACTGATGGAGTCAATCAGTTCATTTTGGATTGTTTTTCCCAGATAATGTACGTGACTGCCAGCTCCACTCTCTACTCTACTGCCATGCTGCTTCATCACTGGATCAAATTTGGCCATAAGCTCCACTTCTTTCAGAAAATTGCCATTGTCTGGTTTATTTAATGTGTCTGTGGACCCCCTGAAAGCCATGTTTCTTTCAGCTAAGGACTGAATTATTGCCACCAAACGATGTAGAACTTCACGCCACCTTTTTCTCTCAGCCTCAGCAAGTGCCATCTCTTGTTTATCTATTGTGAGTCCTTTTGCAAAACGGACCTCCAAGTTCTTCCATGTTGCCATGTGAGCATTATGCTCCTGGCTATCCTCATGGACCTTGAGCAAGTGGCTTGCATTTTTCCAGTCCTTCAGACCTTCCCTACTCAGTTTGTAATCTCTCTTGGAAAACATTTTGCAGCAGAAGCAGTGCAAGCTATCCTCTTTTTTCGAGTACATAAGCCAGGTTCTTCTCACCTTTTCCCCATTGATTTAGAGTCTGTTAAAAAATCATGCTGACACCTTCGTCCGTCTTTCTGTTTCGGGAATGTGAAGTCACTATCAATTACAAATGGACCTCTGTGAACTAACTCTGTTCGTACCTTTTCAGTTAAAGCAGAAGGCCAGTCAGCAGGGTTTATTGGTGCAGCAGGAGGACCGCTTGATGCTTTTGCATCACTGCTGGGTTGTGCTGCTGAGGTAGAGGCAACAGGAGGAGCGCTTGATGCTGCTGCAAAACTGGTGGGTTGTGCTGCTGAGGTAGAGGCAACAGGAAGACTGCTTGATGCTGCTGCATCACTGCTGGGTTGTGCTGCTGATGCTGCATCACTGGTGGGTTGTGCTGCTGAGGTAGAGGTAACAGGAAGACCGCTTGATGTTGCTGCATCACTGCTGGGTTGTGCTGCTAATGCTGCATCACTGGTGTGTTGTGCTGCTGAGGTGGAGGCAACAGGAAGACCGCTTGATGCTGCTGCATCATGGCTGGGTTGTGCTGCTGATGCTGCATCACTGGTGGGTTGTGCTGCTGAAGTGGAGGCAGCAGCGGTAGATGTGGTAGATGGCCCAGGGGTGGGATTTAGAAACGTCAACAGTGCATCTGAAGAGAGGAGTATGTGACACCATTAAGTATTACAGTCTAATAATAAAAACACATGATTCCAGGAATAAAATGAAATGATATAATATAGATGAAAAACCAAAGAGATATATGTATGATGTTAACTGATATGCAAATTAGATTAGATTCAATTTATAGTCATCATTACAGTGAAATGCTGAATAGCAGAATGCAAAGTAACAATATAATATATTATATGAGAATGTTATGTTATGATTATCTTTAACCGAATCACAGCAGTGCTCAAATTAAAAAACAGCATTCCCTCTCATGTGATATTGCTTAATTAACATTAATGATGTGCACTTTAACAACTAGGCTTACAACTATACCTAATATATAAAGGGGTGGAAAAGTGACTATTACCTGCAGGGCAAACATTAGCTAACCAGAAGGCAATAACAATGTAAACAAAAACCACCTGCTTAAAAGATCTAATACAAATGTCCCTGAGGAATGTAAGGTGGGAGTACTGTAATTACCTAACGTTACATTATTATTTTCCATAACAATTTAGCCCCGTCCACAATATTAACCCGACGTTAAAACAGAACTAGCTATTTATTGATTAGCAATTGCCGAATCATGTAACATTAGCTTAATGCTAAAAAGCCAGGTTACTATCACATTCTGTAACAGACAAATAATTTCCTGTAGGCTAACGTTACCTACCTGCTACCTCTGTCTTTTTCTCGTTCCTCCTCCTCTTCTTTTCTCTTTTTTCTTCCCTGGGCACCTGACAGTTTTGGCCGTTTTGACATCTTGTGTTGATTTTTTGATGTGGTGACGTCCAAAAAGAGTCATGATACGGGAAGGGAGGGGGCGCACCGCGTGGGGTGGGGCGGGGGGGGAGGGCGTAATGTTGTAACAAATAATATTTCTATTAAAAAGGCTTTACTTTGCATTTTAATTAACGTGGGATTATTTTGTGTATTTAGAAATAATAGTACCAACTTTTTTTTCTTTTTTTTTTTTTCTCAACATTTGTGGCACTGGCGTGGCGCCCCCTGATGGACGGCGCCCTCAGCATTTGCCTATACGGCCTATGCCACGGGCCGGCCCTGGTGCCTGCCTTCGGACAACAGATGAAAATGAGCTATTTCAGCTAATTCTGGCATATATACTGTGATGCTTTGCTCATATGTAGATCAATATGCAATGTCCTAATAAAATGAAGCTATTCAATTCAATTAAAAAATGAACATGTTAGAAGTGCCGCTAGTCGTCGAAGATAACAAGGCCAGCGGCATTTAGTTGGCCGCTTCGCAACCATGATCAGTCCACGGAACAATGTCAGCCAGACACGTATGGACTCACAGATTGAATTGTTAAGGATTTTAATAGTTTTAATGCTAACTACACATATTGCTACACTTAATGAAATGAGTATATCGATCTTCCCATAACATTTCTGTATCTTAACTATCATATAATTAGTATAGTATATCATTAGTCACTTCCTATTCCAATTGTGGCATCAGTCGTACTCATCCACAAGAGGAGAGACACTGCAGATTTAAAAAAATACCTATAGACCTATAATTTTTCTTCCTGTGACAGATAAAGTATTCTCACAGGTTTTATTGCGACGGATGCTTAGAGCCCTCGAAAGTCACCAACTAAGAGAACAAGCTGGATTCAGGGTGAGCTTTTCTACTATTGACCACATTGAACTACAAGAAAATGCTAGTAAATCTAATATCCCACTTTGCTTTGCGTTTGTCGACTATAAAAAGGCATTCGACTCAATATAATTTCCCCCACTTTCTGCTGCACTCAAAAACCAAGGAGTAAATACAGCATACATCTCAATCCTCCAAGACCTGTATAGTGGTGCCACTTCAACATTGAGATTGCACCAGTATTGCAATAAGATCAACCTTGAAAGTGGAGCCACATAAGGTGACAATGTCTCATCCAAACTCTTCACAGCCTGTCTCCAAGATGCTATTATCAACAGTATCAACTGGGAAGGAAAGGGAGTCAACATCAACGGCGAACATCTTTCTCGTATGATTTTCGCTGATGACATAATATTGGTGGCCCACACTCCGCAAGTACTGAATGTTATGCTGAATGAAATCCACCTCAAAAGCAAACCGGTGGGCCTAAACATGCACCAAAGTGATAAATACTCTACCAGGGCACCAATCGTTGTAGATGGAAACCTTATCAAAGAAGTTGACAGCTATATCTATCTCGGTAAGATGGTAACAAACAATGGAGGTATTCTGCCAGAGATAAAAAGAAGGAAAGGACTCGGCTGGGCTCCTTTTGGAAAAGTGGACAAGATGATGAAGAACCCACAAAAAAGTATGACAACTATAAGAGAGGTATTAAGTGGTACATACTCCCTGTGAAGATAAAGGCAATGATAAATGGCCCTCAAACCAAGCCAAACTGAACTCATGGCTGTGGCACAGAGAAAGATGGAGAGAATCATGCTTGGCATCACTCTGAAGGACTGAAAAGCTACAATCTGGATCCGACAACAAACAGGAGACACTGATATAAATGTTGCCATCAAGACATCCAAACACAGCTGGGCATGACATGTGGCCAGACAACAAGATAATCGACGAACACTCACAACAACTGAATGGACTCCTCGTGAACAGAGAAGACAAAGAGGACGACCAAAATCAAGGCCTCACTTGGCAGAGGCTGGCTCAAGATAGACGTCAACGGTTGGAGTCTAAGTAGGGGTTCCTCAAAGAGTGAAATTAACCCTTATGATGATGATGATGATATCATTAGTTATTACTGTAAATGGTTAGTTTTAAAGTACTTCATACATATAGGGTCACACAACAGAGCCCTGAAACGAGGGTGTGAGGTATTTTCCAGCAGCAATAATCATCAAGATAAGCCAGCGTGGGAGCAGTTAACCATGGAAACTGGAATCAAATGGGACAAATTCAACCCAACCCCCCTTGGAGAAGTAAATTAGATTTTAGGGAGAAAGAGAGGGCATATATTTTGTAAAGAGACAGCGGAAGCAGGATGTCTCCCTTTCCCACCCGATGGAGGAAACTCATTTCGGCCGCTTGTATCCGTGATCTTTTCCTTTCGGTCATAACCCAAAGCCCATGACCATAGGTGAGGATGGGAACGTAGATTGACCGGTAAATTGAGAACTTTGCCTTCCAACTCAGCTCCTTCTTTACCACAACTGATCATTACAGTGTCCGCATTACTGCAGATGCTGCACCGATCCGCCAGCCAATCTTACGATTCACTCTTCCTACACTCGTGAACAAGACTCCAAGGTACTTGAACTTCCACTTGGGGCAAGATCTCCTCCCCAACCCGGAAATGGCACTCCACTCTTTTACGGGCGAGAACCATGGACTCTGAATTGGAGGTGCTGATTTTTATCCCAGTTGCTTCACAATCGGCTGCGAACCGATCCAGTGACAGCTGAAGATCCTGGTCATATGAAGCCATCAGGACCACATCAACACCAAACCCTGCAGCCACCAAACCGGATCCCCTCGATGCCATGACTGCATCTAGAATTTCTGTCCATAAAAGTTATGAACGGAATTGGTGACTGACAGACTCTCGCTGTCGTGCGGGTTTTCAGGACCATCAAGGAAGGACATGGTTGAGCAGGGTTGTGACTTTGTTTTATTTTTGCAAATAATACTCAGTCTCTCGTCGCTTTCCAGCTTCTCTTTGCCGCTCGCTCGTCAGCACGCTTTTCAGCCTGCCGTGTCGCTTTCCAGCTTCTCTTCGCCGCTCGCTCGTCAGCACGCTTTTCAGCCTGCCGCGTCATCTTTGTCTGACTCTCGCTCTCCCGCGCTGCATCGGGTGCTGCCTGCTCTCCAACTCTCTCCTCCTCCTCGTTCTCGGCTGTCGCGCTTTTATACACAGGGAGGGGATTATTTAATTGTGCCCAGCCGGGTGATTCCCGCACCTGAGGTTCGCAGCGTCAGATCCGGCGCGCCCCGCCTCGCTGCTCGCTCGCCGTCCACGCCTCCTCGCCGCCATCTTGGAGTCGGTCCTGGCGGGGCACGCCTCGCTGTCGGTCTGCCGGCCCCGCCTCCCCACAGTCCTCCATCGCCAGACGCAAGCCGGAACTCCGACCGGCTAAGCCAACTCCCCCCTCTCCTTTTTGAAGGGGCGGGAAATGAAGACTGCTATGGCCACCTGTGCCCCCGGTCTTCTCTTAATTTTTCTCGTGTTCTTCTTTTCCTTCCTCTTCATTTTCTTCTTCTCTGTCTTCTTCCATTTCTTTTCTTCTTCTTTGTCTTTGTCTTCTTCCTTGTCTTCGTCTTCTTCCTTGTCTTTGTCTTCTTCCTTGTCTTTGTCTTCTTCCACCACTTCATCTTCTTCTTCCACCACTTCATCTTCTTCTTCCACCAATTCATCTTCTTCTTCCACCACTTCTTCCACCACTTCTGTGGGGGGCCACTATCTAGCTCTGACACTATCATACAGGGAGCGGACCGCCACATTCCGACAGTCCGATTGCCCATACTTTTTGAGTACTCCCCACAGGACTTTCCTAGGGACACGGTCAAATGTCTTCTCCAAGTCCACAAATCACATGTAAACTAGCTGGGCAAACTCCCATGCAACCTCAAGGACCCTGTCGAGAGTATAAAGCTGGTCCACAGTTCCACGACCAGGACAAAAACCACACTGCTTCTCCTCCAGTACACCTGAATAGACCTTACTGGGAAGGCTGAGGAGTGTGATCCCACGATAGTTTGAACACACCACCCGGTTGCCCTTCCTAAAAAAAGGAACAACCATCCTTGTCTGCCAATCCGGAGGTACCGCCCTCGATGTCCACGCAATGAGGCTTCAAAAAATATTACCGTATTTTCCGCACTATAAGGCGCACCTAAAAAACACAAATTTTCTCAAAAGCTGACAGTGCGCCTTATAACCCGGTGCGCTTTATATATGGATAAATATTAAGATTCATTTTCATAAAGTTTCGGTCTCGCAACTTCGGTAAACAGCCGCCATCTTTTTTCCCCGTAGAAGAAGCGCGCGGTGCATGCTGGGATATGTGACGTTTCATTTCCATTTGTGTGTTTATGTAAAGACCCCAAAATGGCTCCTATTAAGTGTGTTGTCTGTCTAATTATAAATAATGCAGACGAGGCGTGTTAACTGAGTTCTCAACGTTTACTCACAGCGTGCTCATAACCACATTCTAACTCCCAGCATACAACAACGCTTCTCAGGGCTACCGCGCATGCTCGTCACTATCGTTGCATGCTGGGTAGTGTAGTTGTTATATTTGCTAGCTCATAACATCACATTAAGAGACACGCTTACACGCTTAATTCAATACTCGCCGTCATTCCGGGTGGATTGACAAAAGACCTCCAGCCGCTAGATATTGGTGTCAACAGGGCATTCGAAGCTAGACTGCTAACTGCGTGGGAACAGTGGATGACAGAAGGCGAACACACGTGACGTTCACCAAGACAGGGAGACAGGGAGACAGCGCCAGACGACATTTTGGATCCCACATTCGCCCAACTTTTCAATTCGGACAACGAAGGAGAATAATTCGAGGGATTTATGAATGAAGAATAACTTCAGAAAGTGAGCGCTATGTTTATTTTGTGTGTTGTGACATTAACGTTCGAGCAACATTATGTTGCTATTGCTCTGCACTATTTTGAATTTTACTATGTTTGTGATTGCACATTTGCGTACATTTTGGGAGTGAACAGAGTTGTTAGAACGCTGGTTTTTAATATATTATTAAAGTTTGACTGACCTATCTGACTGTTTTTTTGACATTCCTTTAGCGCAGTTAGATGCGGCTTACAACACCGGGCGGCTTATAGGTGGACAAAGTTTTGAAATATGCCGTTCATTGAAGGCGCGGCTTTTAACCCAGGGCGCCTTATGGTGCGGAAAATACGGTACTGTAAAATAAAGCTAAGATGGTGAATCTTAAAATTTATCAAATTTGATGCGCTTTATTAGAGATTACACGGTACAGAGAAAAACTTTTCCTCCCTTCAATTGCCAGAAACAGATGACCCAAAAGAAAATCTACAAGGTGCTATCAATAATCTACAATCACATGTAGAAAATATACAAACCCCGTTTCCATATGAGTTGGGAAATTGTGTTAGATGTAAATATAAACGGAATACAATGATTTGCAAATCCATTTCAACCCATATTCAGTTGAATGCACTACAAAGACAAGATATTTTATGTTCAAACTCATAAACTTTTTTTTTTTGCAAATAATAATTAACTTGGAATTTCATGGCTGCAACACGTGCCAAAGTAGTTGGGAAAGGGCATGTTCACCACTGTGTTACATGGCCTTTCCTTTTAACAACACTCAGTAAACATTTGGGAACTGAGGAGACACATTTTTTAAGCTTCTCAGGTGGAATTCTTTCCCATTCTTGCTTGATGTACAGCTTAAGTTGTTTAACAGTCCGGGGGTCTCCGTTGTGGTATTTTAGGCTCCATATTGCGCCACACATTTTCAATGGGAGACAGGTCTGGACTACAGGCAGGCCAGTCTAGTACCCTCACTCTTTTACTATGAAGCCATGTTGATGTAACACATGGCTTGGCATTGTCTTGCTGAAATAAGCAGGGGCGTCCATGGTAACGTTGCTTGGATGGCAACATATGTTGCTCCAAAACCTGTATGTACATTTCAGCATTAATGGTGCCTTCACAGATGTGTAAGTTACCCATATTTTGGGCACTAATGCACCCCCATACCATCACAGATGCTGCCTTTTACACTTTGCGCCTATAACAATCCGGATGGTTCTTTTCCTCTTTGGTCCGGAGGACACGACGTCCACAGTTTCCAAAAACTATTTGAAATGTGGACTCGTCAGACCACAGAACACTTTTCCACTTTGTATCAGTCCATCTTAGATGAGCTCAGGCCCAGCAAAGCCAACGGCGTTTCTGGGTGTTATTGATAAACGGTTTTCGCCTTGCATAGGATAAATGATAAATGATGATAAATGGGTTGTACTTGTATAGCGCTTTTCTACCTTCAAGGTACTCAAAGCGCTTTGACACTACTTCCACATTTACCCATTCACACACACATTCACACACTGATGGAGGGAGCTGCCATGCAAGGCGCTAACCAGCACCCATCAGGAGCAAGGGTGAAGTGTCTTGCTCAGGACACAACGGACATGACGAGGTTGGTACTAGGTGGGGATTGAACCAGGGACCCTTGGGTTGCGCACGGCCACTCTCGCACTGCGCCACGCCGTGGGAGAGTTTTAATTTGCACTTACAGATGTAGTTACTGACAGTGGGTTTCTGAAGTGTTCCTGAGCCCATGTGGTGATATCCTTTACACACTGATATCGCTTGTTGATGCAGTACAGCTTGAGGGATCAAAGGTCAGGGGCTTAACTGCTTACGTGCAGTGATTTCTCCCGATTCTCTGAACCTTTTGATGATATTACGGACCGTAGATGGTGAAATCCTTAAATTCCTTGCAATAGCTGGTTGAGAGAGATTTTTCTTAAACTGTTCAACAACTTGCTCACGCATTTGTTGACAAAGTGGTGACCCTCGCCCCATCCTTGTTTGTGAATGACTGAGCAGTTCATGGAATCTACTTTTATACCCAATCATGGCACCCACCTGTTCCCAATTTGCCTGTTCACCTGTGGGATGTTCCAAATAAGTGTTTGATGAGCATTCCTCAACTTTATCAGTATTTATTGCCACCTTTCCCAACTTCTTTGTCACATGTTGCTGGCATCAAATTCTAAAGTTAATGATTATTTGCAACAACAAAAAAAGTTTATCAGTTTGAACATCAAATATGTTGTCTTTGTAGCATATTCAACTGAATATGGGTTGAAAATGATTTGCAAATCATTGTATTCCGTTTATATTTACATCTAACACAATTTCCCAACTCATATGGAAACAGGGTTTGTACAACAACAAAACTAGAGAGAGAGAATGGAATATCACGATAATACAAAAAAGTTCAGAGAAGAAATTAAGATTCTCAGCAAGGACAAAACAGCAGTAAAACAGACGCTAAAGATGCTTTTAAAGGAGAATGCATAATTGCGACAATGGTAGAGAACATCAGTGTTCTGGAGAATATCAAATAAGAGATGGCAGCATTGTGCCAACAGTTATATGCCAGGCAACACGATAACATTAATCTGGGGAATATCAGGGACATTCATAGAGCAACACAAAACATTGCTGAACAGGAAAATAATGAATTGGAAACATTTTACAACATAGATCATAATAGTCTGGAATTGGAGAATGATATAAATCCGGATACAAATGTTTTCTCCAACATCAGGAATTATTGCTTTTATTAAACAGCTAAACAATGCAATAGCTAATTAAATCAGACAACAACCTCTCAATAATTCAACAGCAGAAGCTTTTATGCAAACTTTAACATGATGAATTTTTTGAAAACAAATCCTTCAAAGTGATAGCTATCTCAGAAACATAGACCAATGTTAAAAACAGGAATAGATTCAATTAGAAGGATATGAACTAAATTATATTAACAGAACAAATAAAAATGGAGGAAAAGTATCTGTGCATGTGATGAAGAACCTGGACTACAAAGTGGTAAACAATCATGTTCTATTGATAACATTGTAGAATGTTTAACCATTGAAATCTGTCATGAAATAAGCAAAAGTGTATTGATCAACTGTATGTATAGAACACCCAAGTTGAGCATTGAAACGTTGGAGAACAGGATTAAGGCAATTTTTACGGGAATTAGTACAAAAGTAATTTTATTTTTTGGTGACTTCTTCAGTGACCTCTTGAACCCAAAAAAGCAAGACTATTGATGACTTCATAAATCTTTATAAATCTTAAAATTTATAAAATTTGATGCGCTTTATTAGAGATTACACGATACAGAGAAAAACTTTTCCTCCCTTCAATTGCCAGAAACAGATGACCCAATAGAAAATCTACAAGGTGCTATCAATAATCTACAATCACATGTAGAAAATATACAACAACAAAACTAGAGAGAGAGAATGGAATATCGTGATGATACAAAAAAGTTCAGAGAAGAAATTAAGATTCTCAGCAAGGACAAAACAGCAGTAAAACAGGAACTAAAGATGCTTTTAAAGGAGAATACATAATTGCGACAATATTAGAGAACATCAGTGTTCTGGAGAATATCAAATAGGAGATGGTAGCACTTTGCCAACAGTTATATGCCATGCAACAAGATAACATTAATCTGGGGAATATCAGGGACATTCATAGAGCAACACAAAACATTGCTGAACAGGAAAATAATGAATTGGAAACATTTTACAACATAGATCACAATAGTCTGGAATTGGAGAATGATATAAATCCGGATACAAATGTTTTCTCCAACATCAGGAATTATTGCTTTTATTAAACAGCTAAACAATGCAATAGCTAATTACATCAGACAACAACCTCTCAATAATTCAACAGCAGAAGCTTTTATGCAAACTTTAACATGATGAATTTTTCGAAACAATTCAACAAATCCTTCAAAGTGATAGCTATCTCAGAAACATAGACCAATGTTAAAAACAGGAATAGATTCAATTAGAAGGATATGAACTAAATTATATTAACAGAACAAATAAGAATGGAGGAAAAGTGCATGTGATGAAGAACCTGGACTACAAAGTGGTAAAAAATAATGTTCTATTGATAACATTTTAGAATGTTTAACCATTGAAATCTGTCACGAAATAAGCAAAAATGTATTGATCAACTGTATATATAGAACACCCAAGTTAAGCATTGAAACGTTGGAGAACAGGATTAAGGCAACCTTTACGGGAATTAGTACAAAAGTAATTTTATTTTTTGGTGACTTTTTCAGTGACCTCTTGAACCCAAAAAAGCAAGACTGATGACTTCATAAAAACAATGTAAAGCATGAGTTTGTGTCCTAAAATTACAAGGCAAAATTACAATTGACAATGCTTACATCCATTAAGATGCTTGTTGCCTGGACTCCAGAGGCTGAGGGGGCTTTTTCTTTTTCACCCATGTTAACCCTGCTTTTCAATATTTTTGTCGTGGTTGACGCGTCGGAAACAGGAGTGGGAGTGGTTCTGTCCCACCGCTCTCCAGTCGACCAGAGGCTCCATCCTTGTGCCTTTTCCTCGTGTCGCCTCACCACTCCTGAGAGGAATTATGATGTAGGGAATAGAGATCTGCTGGCCATTATTCTTGCACTACAGAAGTAGATGCGCTTGTTGTAGGCAACTGCAACCCCATTACTGGTTTTCACTGAACCTGGCCTACATCAGTACTCCTCAATGACTTAACTCCCGTCAGGCACGTTGGTCTTTGTTCCTCACCCGCTTTAACTTCTTCATCATATACACCTGAATGGGGATATACAGTTTGACCTTCCAGAGAATGTCAAACTGGATTCTGTCTCCAGGATCCACAGTCCTACCACAGAGGAAGGCATGCCAGAGACCATCATTCTTGTAGCCCAGGTGGTGGGAACCCTCCAGTGGTAGGTGAAGAGAAGGGTATCCGACGCAGCCAAGAATCTCAGGTTCCAGATAACTGTCTCTCAGATAAACTGTTTGTTCTAGCTGAGCTGAGGTCCAAGGTCCTTCTGTGGGGACACACATCTAAGGTGTCCTGCCATCCCGGGGTGAGGTGCACATTGTTCCTCGTTGTTCAGCTTTTGGTGACTTACTAAGAGCACCAATGTCAAGGATTTTGTTTCCGCCTTTTGTCTGCGCCAGAAATAAGGTTTCGCACAGCCTGCCAGCAGGCCTGCGGCGTACGCTTCCTATTCCTCCACGTCCTTGGTCGCACATTAACCTGGATTTAATCACAGGCCTCACAGTATGTCGGGGCAAGAGTGTAAACCTCAACGTGGTCGCTCAGTTTTTGAAGATGGCTCACTTCATCACCCCACCCAAGTTACCGTCATCTCTGGAGACAGCAGAGCTACTGGTGAGGCATATATTTTTTTGCAATCATTGCATTTTCTTGGACCTGGTCTTTGACATGGGGCCACAATTCGTGTCCCAGGTCTGGAAGCTACCAAGAGCCTCTTGTTGAGATAGCATCCTCAGTTAAACGGCCAGACGGAGCAGGCAATTCAAGACCTGGAAGCTGCCCTCTGCTGCATATGTCACCAACACCCTTCTTCCTGGTCCTCCCACCTGCCCTGGGTGGTATATGCATGCAACTTCCTTATCTTCTCGGCCACAGGTATATTCCCATTCAAGTCTGCCTGCGGTTATCAGCCTCCTTTGTTTATTTCCCAGAAATTGGATATATCTGTGCCGTCAATCCACTTTCACCTTCATCAGGACACCGGGTTGACCTTATCACAGACTGCTTCCCGCTACCGGATGCTGATCCCGGCTGATTGCCACAGGATCCCAGCACCGGAGTAGCAACCGGGACAGGAGGTATGGCTCTCCTCCCTAAAACTTACCGTTGGCTGGTACCTCCAGGAAGCTGGCTCCAAGATTTTTCTGACCTTTTAAGATCGACAGGCTCATCAACCCGGCGTCCGTTAAGCTTCAACAACCGCCTTCCATCAACAATCATTCAGTATTCCACGTTTCCTGCCTCAAGCCGGTCTCTGCCAGCCCGCTGTGTCCTCTGTCTGTGCTGCCTCCTCTTCCTTGCATGATCGATGGCTGGACAGTTTACACGGGGAAGGCCATTTTAAACTCTAATAAAAATCAGTGACGGGCAGTAACAAGCTACATGAAGCTAAGCCATGTAGTTTAACTACATTTTTCAGTAGCTTGATGGTAGTTTAGCTACATTTTAACTAGTACCTTTTCCTGTAGTTTAGCTACTTTTAGACAAATGTAGCGAGGTAGTTTACATCAAAGCTACAAGCTACAAAGAAAGAAAATGGACTATGAATCCAGGCTCAAAAAAAATATAGAGAAAACACAATGACTTAGATGAATGAGAACATCCACATTACAGACTGGTCAATCAGAGGCAAGATAAGGTGAGTCATTGAAACTAGTAAGCAAAATCATAACAGTCACGCTTTCATGTCATGTCACGACGAGGGAGTCGGAGACAGAGGGACGTTTTAAGCTGACAACTAAAAATAAAAACATACTTGAAAATGGGGTTCTCTCACGCAGATTATATTTTTCCTTTAGTAAAGAAGATGACGTGCAGGAAAACCACAATAATTGGCCCTTATTGGGTCCATCTATACACTCTCAATTACATTAACATTTATATTATACATGTGGGCCCATAGATAGAAATGCAGTTCAATGTAACTTTGATTTAGCAAGCTAATTTTGCCATGTAGCTTGTAGCGTAGCTTGCTACAATTCTCCTGTAGTTTAGCTACCTTTTAATCGAGAGTAACTTGTAGCTTAGCTTACTACATTTTCCAAGTAACTTACTGATCACTGGTACAAATTATGTAACTGATGCATATACAAAATGTTTTAATATTTTTATGATGCTTTATGACAAACATTGTCCATGGAAACAACTTAGTAAAAATCAGAAGAAGAACAAATTACCATGAATGACAAAATGACTGAAAAATGCTGGTAACAAGAAGAATACATTAAACAGAACATTCATAATACAAATATCTACAGAGGCAGAAAATAAGTATAAAACGTTTAAGAACAAGCTAATTAGTATACTGTGAACATGTACAGTAGGAAATAATATTACAGTCAATTATTAGACAGGAACAAAAAACATGAGAGCAACATGGAGCATCTTAGATACCGTCATCAAAAATGGTGCTCAGAAGGATTACCCTCAGTACTTCTCAGACACAAACGTAAAAAATTACAATATAAACGCAGTAGTTGAAAACTTAATAACTACTTCGAAAATATTGGATGAAATCTGCAGGACATGACAGAAAAGGAATTAATCAAAATTGTGAACAAATGTAAATCCAAGACCTCAACTGATTGTAATGAAATTGATATGAAAACTATAAAAAAGGTTATTGAAGAGTTTTTAGAACCTTTAATGTACTGTGTATCAGCAAATTCCCCAAACAAAAAGAAAATAATAAAAGTTGTACCGATTAGTAAGACTGTAGACGAATACCAGTTTATAAACTATAAATCTGTTTCTGTCATGACAGTTTTAGACATTGTTTATTAACTTTACTGTGTTTGGTATTGTTTCCATTCCAGAGCTTTTATTTTTGGTACTATTTCCTGTTTGCCTCACTACTCTTGCTTGAGTGCTGTTTTCCACACCTGTCCCTGATTGGCAATCCGAGCACACTTATTTCAGACTGCCAATCAGGATGTTTTATACACCAGCCTACCCTTCACACAGGGCTCAATCCTTGTTTCTTCTTGTAAATGGTTTTGCTTGTGCCAGTGTTCTCTATGCACTTCTCAGCTGCATTACTCCTACTTTGTTTTTTGACATTAAATTCATGTTTACCTGGGCTACACCTGCTGTCTGTACATCTTGGAATTCCTGACTGACAGAAGCTAACAGTTTTCTTACTTCCACAATTTTCAAAATTACTGAAAAAAATATATAATTGTTACGCAACTATCTCTATTCTCTAATAACAATTGATTAGATAAGCTTTAACCTCCGAATCACCCCCCGCCCCTCCCTCCCTCTCGAAGATGAGAGGTACAAGCGATAGAAAATGGATTGATAGATGGATAGTTAGATTGATAGTTACAATCAGTGTAATTTTCTCTAGTATAATCAAACACCAATCATGTGACCAAGCAGATCATGTGACCTAAGTGATCTGGAGTTCCTGGATGAAGAGTTCCACCAAAGTCTACAGTGGATGAAGGATAACGACATCGAGGACATGCTGGACCTGACCTTCACTGTCAACGAGGAGGTCTTTGGACAGGTCATTAGGTCACACACTCATGGACATTGATAATTATATTTTACCATTAGTATGTATGGTGTGTCTGCAGATCACAGAGCGAGAGCTCAAGCCGGGTGGGGCGAGTATTCCTGTGTCGGAGAAGAACAAGAAGGAGTACATCGAGTGTATGGTCAAGTGGCGCATTGAGAGGGGCGTGGCTCAGCAGACCGAGAGTCTGGTTCGGGGCTTCTATGAGGTACTGTTCATCATAGTCACAGTACATCTCCTTCTTGTCATATAACATCAAATCACTGATACTGTACACAAATCATACCACAGATGTCACACAATTTCAGGCTTGCATGAGACATTATGTCTGAACGCCATGTTCTCAGACTCAAGCACAGGTTGTGCAAACCAGCATTTCCGAACTGGAAGTCAAGTCAAAAAGTGAAAATGTTGCCTACAGGCTGGGGTCTCGATAATAATAAATAATAATCTTAAATCTAAATAATCTTAATCAAATCATAAATACTTGCAATGCAAACTGATCCCCCTTGGATTCAGTACCCCCCTTTGCAACTGGCTGCTTGACTTCCTCACAGACAGACCCCAATCTGTGAGAGTGGGCAACAACACCTGCAGTGCCATCTCTCTGAGCACCGGCTCCCCGCAGGGCTGCGTCCTGAGTCCGCTGCTGTTCACGTTGATGACTCATGATTGCTGCGCTAGGTCCACTACTAACCACATTGTGAAGTATGCGGACGACACGACAGTAGTGGGCCTCATCCGTGACAACAACGACATGGACTACAGGGAGGAGGTGAAACATCTGGTTGACTGGTGCAGAACCAACAACCTGGTCCTGAATGTCAACAAGACCAAGGAGATCATCGTTGACTTCAGGAAGCACCAGTCCAGCCACGCTCCACTCTACATCAATGGCACAGCGGTGGAGATAGTAAGCAGCACCAAGTTCCTGAGGGTGCTGATAACTGACAATATAACCTGGTCCTTACACACCGGAGCTCTTGTAAAAAGGGCTCAGTAGCGCAAGCACTTTTTGCGTCGGATGAAAAGAGCACAGCTCCCTCCCCCCATTCTCACCACATTCTACAGAGGCACTATAGAGAGCCTGCTGACCAACAGCATCTCTGTCTGGACTGGAGCCTGCAATGCCTCAGACTGGAAGTCTCTCCAGAGAGTGGTGAGGATGGCGGAAAAGATCACCAGGACTCCTCTTCCTCCTATCCAGGAGATCGCAAAAAGCCGCTGCCTGACCAGGGCTCAGAAAATCTGCAAAGACTCCTCCCACCCCCACCAAGGACTGTTTTCACTGCTGGACTCTAGAAAGAAGTTCTGCAGCCTCCGAAGCAGAACCTTCAGGTTCTGTAACAGCTTCTTCCCTCAGGCCGTAAGACTCTTGAACGCATCATAATTAAATTAATTTATCCCCTCAACTCCCCCCAAAATGGATTAACTCGCTGGAATAAAAAAAGACAATATAACAAACATCCATAAACATGGACGCATGTGAAAAAGTGCAATATATTTATCTGTACAGTAATTTATTTATTTATTTATATATATTTATATATATTTATTTATTTTATATATATATAATATATATTATTTATGTATATTTATTTATTTATATATGCACCTTATTGCTTTTTTATCCTGCACTACCATGAGCTTATGTAACGAAATTTCGTTCTTATCTGTGCTGTAAAGTTCAAATTTGAATGACAATAAAAAGGAAGTCTAAGTCTAAGTCTAAGTCTAAATATAAAAAGAGTTGAACGGTGTGCGCAAGATTTTGGCAGACACTGTGTTGACTGTGGGAGCGTGAGTTAGGGCTAAAAGTGGCTCTTGAATGTGTGTTTATGTTCACTGAATATCTGTTACCGCTTGTTCATAAAGCGTCAGAAAGAGCATCTCCAACTGTGTCACTCATTCTCCACTGCTAGGTTTAAACCCACTGTCCAACAGCATTGGGAAGAGAGGATGATCGGTGGCCTCAGCGCTCGAATGCAGGTAGAAAAAGGATCTGAACAGTGTGCAATAAATTTGCCAGAAGCAGCTTGTGTCAAGCTGGCGCCTGCGTTTTTGCCCAAACAGACAACAAGTCCACCATTAGCTATATCACAACGCAGCTGTCACCGAATGTAAGCAAACATGTTGGTGCCCATGAGTTTATGAGAACTCTAAGGTTTTCGAGAAAAGGAAGCAGGGAAGCTTTATAGAACACAATTTGAGCTTTTTGGCTAATAAAGTAGGCTGGACTGAGGTGGTGAGAGATGTGCAGTTGGCTTTATCACTGACGGAAGAAGTCGCATCCTATTTGCTCCTGTTGAATCCAGAAGAGAGACTTGATTACAGTGCGCTGGTGGTTGCACTGCATAGGCGTTTTGGGGACTAGAGAAATGTTTTGCGCTGTGAGTCCAAGCACTGTGACTGGCAGCCGAGTGAGTCGTCCCACTCTGCCTTGCTCATGGGATCGAAAGGCTGGGTCGGCATGCCTATGTTGACATACCAAATGCCATTCTTAATGAATTGATACGTGATCAATGCATCCAAACTCTTAAACGGGATAAACTGCACTTTCACATTCAGCTCGCCCACCCCAAAACCCTGCCAGATGCGCTCAAACTCGCCACGGAGCGAGAAAGATCGCCACCGGGGAGCCGCTATAAAATAAAAAAAATGTTGGTGGAGGAGCTTGTGTTTGCACAACAAACCCACTAAGCCCAGGAATAGGAAATGAAAGGGACAAGTGCCCACCCTGCTTTCTGCTTGGGGTGTGGACAACCTAGCCAACTGCTGCGGCACAGCCCACAAAGGAATGACCAGAAAGCAGGGAAACGGGACAGGGTCTGTATAGCATATTTGCCAACACTCCCAAATTTTCCAGGAGACTCCCGAATTTAAACGCCTCTCCCGAAAATCTCCCGGGACAACCATTCTCCCGAATTTCTCCCGATTTCCAGCAGAACTTAAGGCATGCCCCCTCCAGGTCCGTGCGGACCTGAGTGAGGACAGTCTGTCGTCACGGCCGCTTTTCCTTTATATAAACAAGAAGGAGACGAAGCAGAAGAACGAAGAAAAGACAGTCATGGCGACGACGAGTGACAGAGAATAGAACGAGGATGGACAATTCAACCCTAAACTCACTCTTTTCCTGCGAATTAAATTTCACAGATGCTGCCTGTAATAGAGTGATCTAAGTTGTGTGTTGCCATCTCCTGGTGAATGTTGGTTATAGTGTTGTGTGGTTACTTTTTGGTTGGCCAACGGTTTACGTTGTATTGCGCACCCTGACGGCAAGTGTGTGAGTCAGACTCGGTTCTGAAGTGTGAAGTAAAGAGATGTAACTTCATCACCTCGCCTGGTTATTGACTCCAACTCAGAATATTACACTGCCCATCAATGTTCCCTCTAGTTGTTCATGTGTGTAAGCAAACACATAAACTCCCTGAGCATTCAGTGGAGCACATGTGAGCAACATCACACGTGGCAATACCAGCAGCACACCTGTCTCAAACCAATCTTTTATTATAACACTCAAATGACAGGAGTCATTTTCATGAGATTATTTTCTAATATTAGTGATTTGGCCCACTTGTAATGAAAATATAAGAAATTTTGTTTTTCATAAGCTATGCATTAGTATTGTACAATATGTCTGGGTGGGGGTCCTGCTTTGGAAATTTTTTGTACCCCTTTCAGAGATCACATTTAGTTCCCCTTAAACATCCTCATGTTGCACAATGAAATGTAAGCATAGGATGAAGTTTGCATTCCTGTAACTTTCTCTAGTAACAGCATTCCATGATTAATATCAATAAATTAACATTAATAATAAATGACAGTAGAATAAGCACACGTATGACCGAGCAGTCATAGTGTAACTTTGTGTGGTGTTTGAGTTGTCTGACTTTTTGTGTGGCCATAAACGCACCAGTGGCTTCATGGTATGCGTTTTGGTGACCAGTGTTGGGTTAGTTACTGAAAAGCAGTAACTAGTTACAGTTACTAGTTACTTCATTTCAAAAGTAACTCAGTTACTAACTCAGTTACTTACACCAAAAAGTAATGCGTTACTGTGAAAAGTAACTATTTAGTTACTTCTTTTTTCTTTTCTTTTTTAAAGCTCCAATTAATGCCCTTTTAGCCTTCATTTCAGTACTGTTATTGCACTGGAGAATAATACAATCTGTTGATCAACTTGACATGAATTTGCATCACTCAACTCTGCTAAGCCATGTGGTCTACATACAACACACAAAGACAAAGATATGTTACAAAGGCCAATTTGTTTCTGGCCAGAACAAATTGACAAAACTATTTTAAATAGCTGCAACATAACATACATAAGTAACAAACAGCATAATAACAACATAGATGTAAACCAAGAAAGGCACACACTACATACACAAAGTCTAACCAGGCATTTTCTTCCTCAAGTAATTCTTATACAAAATCATGTCTGAAACCCAGAACACTACACATTTCCCCAGTTTTAGTTTAGAGATAAGGAAAGATTGGCCTGGCCCACTAGGATCCCTCTTTATGTTTGTGAACTTTATAGTCTATACATTTAGAGTGATGGGATAATCAAACACTCTAGAAGTCTAGAATGAAAGAGTATATAAGAGAATTGACAGCAACGTTCCCTCTCAGGAGCGCGCATGTGCAATTGCGCACTGCTCAAGCGTCCTCTGCGCACGGCAAATCTATGCCATGCACAAAATCAAATAAAAAAATAAGCGCATAACAATTTTCGACACGACACGGACACGACAGAGAAAACCGTTTTCGTCATCATTGTTCAAATATTGTAACGTCTGTCGAGACGCTTTGAGGACATGAATTCCATCCATCACTTTACAGAGCAAAACTCTTTACTGTCGGCCATAAACACATCACCAAAACATTAGTAATAAAAATGATATCTAGCAAAACTGGTCATTTTCTGCAGTACAAACCAGACCAAAAGCAACTTTGTTATATCAACAGCAGCCGCTCGCTCTCTCACGTGCGCCAACACTTGCACATATGGCACTTAGCCAGTGATGCGTTTACAGCCACACAAAAAGTCGGACAACTCCAACACCACACATAAAGTGTCATTCCAGGTCGTTACACTATGATTTACCAATCAAATGTGTGCTTATTCTAGTGTCATTTATTAGGAATCTTAATTTATAAATATTAATCATTAAATGCTGTTAGTATATTAAATAAATACTAATAAAAATATATTTTTTACAAACAGGAAGTTGCAGGAATGTACACATGATCCCCTGCTTACATCTCATTGTGCAACATGTGAATGTTTTAATGGGAACTAAATGCAATGTCTGAAAGGGGTACAAATTATTTCCAAAGCAGGACCTCCACCCAGACAAACAATACAAATACACAGTTCATGAAAAACAATATTTTTTGTTATTGTCATTATAAGTGGGCCTAAACACTTATATTAGAAATGGAAATGACTGTTGTCATTTGATTATGATAATAAGAGAATGTTGTCTGTCTATCTGTGTTGGCCCTGTGATGAGGTGGGGACTTGTCCAGGGTGTACCCTGCCTTCCGCCAGAATGCAGCTGAGATAGGTTCCAGCGACCCCGAAAGGGACAAGCGGTAGAAATGGATGGATGGATGGAGATGTAAGTTGTTATTTAGTGAGGTTTGGGACAGGTGTGCTGCTGGTGTAGCCACAGTGTGCCACGTCTAAAGTTGCTCACATGGACTCCACTCAATGCTCAGGGACTTTTTGCATTTGCTCACACATGAACAATTAGAGGGAACATTGATTGACAGAGTGTGTACCTTCAGCGGTGAATGGTCGTGGTGGTGGAGGTGAAGTGTCATTGGAGTCTCTGTCTCTCTTTACTAGCTTCGTCGAAGCATGTTGCTATGTAGCTTGTTTCAGCAGATTTGAATTGCTGTTTTGGGCAGTAGATGGCATCTTTGATCCAAAGCACAATTTACATTTAACTAAAATGTTATTTTCTTTGTGCTCGATAAAAGAAAAGTAGTGAAAATATCTCCATGTTAGCAAACTCGACTTCTGGCTCCGCCATGATCAGACACGCCCCCCCCCCACCCCCCACCCCCCCCCCCCCCACCCCCCACCCCCCACCCCCCCCCCCCCACTCCCCACACTCACACTCAGACACACCCACACAGAGCGCATGTCTCTCTCTCTTCTCCGGCTTGTGACACAAGAAGAATCAGAACTCCGATAAAACACACTTTATACTACATAAAAAGTAACGTAAAATAACGCAGTAATGCATCATGTAGTAACGGTAACTGAGTTACTGAATATACAAAAATAACGCGTTAGATTTCTAGTTACCGCCGAAACTAACGGCGTTACAGTAACGCGTTACTTTGTAACGCGTTAGTCCCAACACTGTTGGTGACGGATGACAAGTTGGTTTTGGCCTGGTTTGTACGGCCGAAAATGACTAGTTTTTCGAGAGAGAAGTTTTTTACTCATGTTTTTGGTGTGGTTATGGCCGAATATAAACAGTTTTGCTCAATAAAGTGATCGATATAATTCCTGTCCTCGAAGCATCTCGATAGACGTTACAATAATTGAATGGTGTTCAATTGAACGGCGTTGACGAACACCGTTAGGGCCGCTTGTTGTCACTGTGACTCAGAGTTGCATCGCAAAATTACACAGATTAAATGTGTTTATTTTGTTTAGAATTCAGATGGGATTTGATTTGGTGCGCGGCATATATTTGCTGTGCGCAGAGGACGCTTGAGCAGTGCGCAATTGCGCAGGTGCGCACCTTAAAGGGAACGTTGCTGCCCGTACATATGCTCCTTCAAAGGCTGTGCTACTGGCTGAAAAGCATTGCACTTTTAAATACAACAATGAATAGAGGAGTGTTATGTGTGTGTATATGTGTAAATAAATGATCACTGAAATTCAAGTATTTATTGTATTTATATGTATATATATATATATATAGCTAGAATTCACTGAAAGTCAAGTATATATATATATATATATATATATATATATATATATATATATATATATAAGAAATACTTGGATTTCAGTGAATTTTAGCTATAAATATACCCCCCCCCCCCCCCCCAATCTCCCGAATGTGGAGGTCTCAAGGTTGGCAAGTATGCTGTATAGCTCAGGCGACACGGTCCCCTTCAGCCAATTACTAAGAACTGCAGCCTTCGAAAGACTGCTCTGAGGCTGAGAGGGGGGTGGAGCCAGGAAACACACCTGTGGGGAATTTAGCAGTTAGGCCTTCTTAAGCCTTACTGCAGTGAGCTTGGTTGTGCTTCTTTTTTCTCTGCATTGGTCATATTTGTACGCCTGGGTACCTTGCTTAACGCATTCTGCTTTCTCCGATTCTCCTGGCTCATTGCTCCTGGCTGTGCAAGTTTCTATTTGTTGTCCTCAATCGTTTGTAAGTACTATTTTTAGTTGTACTTTGTTTTTTGTTGTTACTTTGTCCTGGCATTTTGCCACTTTTTTTGGACTACTTTTTAAGCATTTTGGCTTTGCCTTTTGTTTAGTATTACATTTTTTTTGACTGGACTAGCTTGGTGCTCAGTTTTTGTTTCATCTGATTTTTTTAATTCCTCCTATGATGAACTTATAAATAAAACTTTGTTTTCGAACAAGTCATTATCTGCTATGCATCTTGGGTTCCTGCCATACACTGCCTAACAGAGAGAACCACCAGGCAGGGAACCTGCCGAGGCAGAAAGATGGCAAAAGGCCTTAAGTGCACATGACATATCATAATGAGGCCATCCAAAACCTCACAAGCATGGTGCACACGCTATCAGCTAACCTTGAGGAAAAGGCGTCCCAGGTAGCTGCATCTGCTGCTGAAAGGGAGTCCTTACATGGAACGTTGCTCTCAAGGCCTGTTCTGTCACACTCACATGAACCCATGATACCTTCCCCCGAGAGGTTCAGGGGTAACTTCGGTGACTGTAACTCCTTTATTCACCACTGTCAATTAGTGTTTGACCTGCAGCCATCAACCCACAGCTCTGACCGACCTTGTGTGACCTACCTGGTGAGCCTCCTGGCAGGTAGCGCTACAGCTTGGGCGGTGGCCATCTTTGCCAATCATCCTGAGCTTCAAGACAGAGAGGCCAAAGACTCATTCAGCTCAAACAAGACAGGGAGTCTGTGATCGAACACGTCATCATGTTCCGGATCCTGGCAGCTGAGAGTGGATGGAGTCAGCGTGCTCTGTGCTCTATATTACTCGGGGAACACAGGAACTCTCGGGGAAAGGAGAAATGCAGTAAGAATACAAGAGTTGAACTGCACCAAAAGAGGGGAACTGAGAATACAAACCACTATGTGGCAGCAGGAGGTGATAAGCTGATCAGGCCATACAGCTGGACAACTGCCTTCACGAGCGTTCTCGGGAGAGGGCTGCAGAGCACAGGCTTTCTGCCACCCCAGGGATTATTGCTGGGGCCTCAACTGCTGGAACTCTGATGAGTGAAACCTCATCACCACGGGATGTTGACGAGGCTATGCAGCTGGGAGGTAACAGACTCTCACCAGCCAAATGCATTGTGGACAGGTGGGTCAGCTCATTCCTCGTTGCCCCATAAAGCTAAAGCCAAGTCAACCTTCTGACAAGCAAGAACTTGCCATGGGACATTCTGCGACAGACGTCCCTCTGGGTCGGCTCCAATTTGAAGGTACTTTGCTGTGGTAAGGAGGTGGAGAGCTTTCTGCAGGGGGTTGGGGCGTCATCCAGTTTCTCGACAAGGTACCATCCATAGACCAATGGACAATCTGAACGAAATAATCAGGACGGGAGGCTGCCATCAGGTGTAACTGTTATCAGGACCCAGGAAAGTGGGCACTGCAACTTCCTTGGATTGAGTACGCCCATAACACTCTTGTTAGCTCAGCCACTGGGATGTTACCCTTCTGTACAGCCTACAGGTTCCAGCCTCCTGCCCTCCCATCATTGAAGAGGAGTGTTGCTGTACCTTTGGTGAAGCAGCATGTTCGACAGGCCCACAGATCTTGGTGCAACGCCCGGGCGGCTTTGGGATGCACTGCTGAGCGTAACCAGCGGATGGCCAACCACCATTGCACACAAGCTCCCACTTATGTTTCTGGTCAAAAGGTATGGCTGTCCTCCAAAGACTTACCTCTTGCAGTTTCATCTAAGAAGTGTCCTCCTCATTTTGTTGGTAACTACATGATAGAGCGCATCATTAACCCTGGTGTGGTTGGACTTAAATTGACTGCTTTGCTCAACCTCCACCCCACTTACCATGTGTCCAAGCTCAAGCCTTTAGAGACCAGCTCCTTAGCCCTTCTGTCGTGCCTCCTCCTCCGCCTAAGCTTATCGACGGCCATCCGGCGTTTAATGTGAGCGCTATAATTAACTCGAGGCAACACGGGAGCGGGTTTCTGTATTTGGTCGATTGGGCCTAAAGATCGCTCCTGGATTTCGACAAAGCTCATTCTTGAGCCCTCTCTTATTCAAGATTTTCACACCAAATTTCCTGATAAGCCAGGTGGGCCACCATATTGACTACCAGTTGTTAGGGAGGAGGTACTGTTGTGTTTTAGGAATTCTGTTTGGGTCTTTCTTTCTTTTCTATGTATTGCTTGGCAGTTGAGTTGTTTTCCCCCATGGTTCTGTTAATCTCTACCCTGCTTTTCAGATTGCTGTGAGGCTGACATGAGAGTGGAGCCAGGAGACACACCTATGGAGAATTTAGCAATTAGGCCTTCTTAAACCTTGCTGCAGTGAGCTTGAATGTGGTTCTTTTTTCTCTGAATTAGTCATTTATGTACGCCCGGAAACCTTGCTTATTGCATTCTATTTTCTCCAGTTCTTCTGGCTCCTTGCTCCTGGCCGTGCAAGTTTCTGTTTGTTGTCCTGATTCATTTGTAAGTAAAATTTTTGTTGTACTTTGTTGTATGTTGTTACTTTGTCCTGGTCTTCTGCCACGCATTTTGTTGTTACTTTTTTGGAATACTTTTTCAAACATTTTTGCTTCGTCTTAGTATTACATTGTTTTTGACTGGACTATCTTGGTGCTCGGTTTTTGTTTTATTGATTTTTTCCCCATTCCTTCTGTGATGCACTTGTAAATAAAACTTTGTTTTTTAAACCAGTCACTATTTGCTTCACATATTGGGTTCCTGCCATAGGAGTATAGTAATAGTATTAAATTGTTTACGTCTATGAAATCATGTTAGTAGCATATGGATGTTCGTGTCTGTATGTTGTCAGGTGGTGGATGTGCGGCTAGTGTCTGTGTTCGATGCCAGGGAGTTGGAGCTGGTGATGGCTGGAACTGCAGAAATTGACCTGACAGACTGGAGGAACAACACGGAGTACAGAGGAGGTACGTTTAACAAGATTTGTATATATTTTGTTTATTAGGGCAACATATTGGGATGAACATCAAGTCAAGTTATTACTTGTAAATGTTTAGAATTTTTGTAACATTGTAAATCATGCGTTATGATTGTGTAATCATATTGTTATGATTGTGTAATCATATTGTTATGATGAATAATTATATTAATGGTGTGACGTAACACATTGTATATTCTGCTTTTCTTAACTGTGATTTTGTTCAACTCTAGCATTTGTTGTACACCTTTGACCTCCTACTAGTGTGTGCATATTTGCATCTATTTTCCATGTACTATTTATACACATATATATGTTTATATATGTGTGCGTGTGTGTGTGTGTGTATGCATGTATATGTGTATGTATATGTGTGTGTGTGTGTGTGTGTGTGTATATACAGGTAAAAGCCAGTAAATTAGAATATTTTGAAAAACTTGATTTATTTCAGTAATTGCATTCAAAAGGTGTAACTTGTACATTATATTTATTCATTGCACACAGACTGATGCATTCAAATGTTTATTTCATTTAATTTTGATGATTTGAAGTGGCAACAAATGAAAATCCAAAATTCCGTGTGTCACAAAATTAGAATATTACTTAAGGCTAATACAAAAAAGGGATTTTTAGAAATGTTGGCCAACTGAAAAGTATGAAAATGAAAAATATGAGCATGTACAATACTCAATACTTGGTTGGAGCTCCTTTTGCCTCAATTACTGCGTTAATGCGGCGTGGCATGGAGTCGATGAGTTTCTGGCACTGCTCAGGTGTTATGAGAGCCCAGGTTGCTCTGATAGTGGCCTTCAACTCTTCTGCGTTTTTGGGTCTGGCATTCTGCATCTTCCTTTTCACAATACCCCACAGATTTTCTATGGGGCTAAGGTCAGGGGAGTTGGCGGGCCAATTTAGAACAGAAATACCATGGTCCGTAAACCAGGCACGGGTAGATTTTGCGCTGTGTGCAGGCGCCACGTCCTGTTGGAACTTGAAATCTCCATCTCCATAGAGCAGGTCAGCAGCAGGAAGCATGAAGTGCTCTAAAACTTGCTGGTAGACGGCTGCGTTGACCCTGGATCTCAGGAAACAGAGTGGACCGACACCAGCAGATGACATGGCACCCCAAACCATCACTGATGGTGGAAACTTTACACTAGACTTCAGGCAACGTGGATCCTGTGCCTCTCCTGTCTTCCTCCAGACTCTGGGACCTCGATTTCCAAAGGAAATGCAAAATTTGCATGGTTGGGTGATGGTTTGGGGTGCCATGTCATTTGCTGGTGTCGGTCCACTCTGTTTCCTGAGATCCAGGGTCAACGCAGCCGTCTACCAGCACGTTTTAGAGCATTTCATGCTTCCTGCTGCTGACCTGCTCTATGGAGATGGAGATTTCAAGTTCCAACAGGACTTGGCGCCTGCACACAGCGCATAATCTACCCGTGCCTGGTTTACGGACCATGGTATTTCTGTTCTAAATTGGCCCGCCAACTCCCCTGACCTTAGCCCCATAGAAAATCTGTGGGGTATTGTGAAAAGGAAGATGCAGAATGCCAGACCCAAAAACGCAGAAGAGTTGAAGGCCACTATCAGAGCAACCTGGGCTCTCATAACACCTGAGCAGTGCCAGAAACTCATCGACTCCATGCCACGCCGCATTAACGCAGTAATTGAGGCAAAAGGAGCTCCAACCAAGTATTGAGTATTGTACATGCTCATATTTTTCATTTTCATACTTTTCAGTTGGCCAACATTTCTAAAACTCCCTTTTTTGTATTAGCCTTAAGTAATATTCTAATTTTGTGACACACGGAAGTTTGGATTTTCATTTGTTGCCACTTCAAATCATCAAAATTAAATGAAACAAACATTTGAATGCATCAGTCTGTGTGCAATGAATAAATATAATGTACAAGTTACACCTTTTGAATGCAATCACTGAAATAAATCAAGTTTTTCAAAATATTCTAATTTACTGGCTTTTACCTGTATGTATATATATATATATATACAAACCCCATTTCCATATGAGTTGGGAAATTGTGTTAGATGTAAATATAAATGGAATACAATGTTTTGCAAATCTTTTTCAACCCATATTCAATTGAATGCACTACAAAGACAAGATATTTGATGTTCAAACTCATAAACTTTTTTTTTTTTTTGCAAATAATAATTAACTTAGAATTTCATGGCTGCAACACATGCCAAAGTAGTTGGGAAAGGGCATGTTCACCAAGGTGTTACTTGATGAAAAAAGTTAGACTAACAACCAGCCATGCATTTTAGGCTAATCAAGGTTTATACCAGGGGTCCCCAAACTTTTTGTACTCAGGGGGCCGCATTGGGTTAAAAAAATTTAACTGGGGGCCGGGCAGTGTATATATATACTGTATATTTTATATATATATATATATATGTATATATATATATATATATATATATATATATATATATATATACACATATATATATATATATATATCTATCGAAGACCTCCATGAAAAATAAAAACGAAGGACCCAGATTTCCCTCGCCCGGACGCGAGTCACCGGGGCCCCCCTCTGGAGCCAGGCCCGGAGGTGGGGCACGATGGCGAGCACCTGGTGGCCGGGCCTGTCCTCATGGGACCCGGCCGGGCACAGCCCGAAGAGGCAACATGGGTCCCTCCTCCAATGGGCTCACCACCCATAGCAGGGGCCATAGAGGTCGGGTAAATTTGTGAGTTGGGCGGAAGCCGAAGGCAGGGTACTTGGCGGTCTGATCCTCGGCTACATAAGCTAGCTCTTGGGACGTGGAACGTCACCTCGCTGGGGGGGGAATAGTGCGTGAGGTGGAGAAGTTCCGGCTAGATATAGTCGGACTCACTTCGACGCGTTACCAGCAGTGAGAGGCGACGGGCTGGGGTGGCAATTCTTGTTGCCCCCCGGCTCAGAGCCTGCTGGTTGGAGTTCAACCCAGTGGACGAGAGGGTAGCTTCCCTCCGCCTTCGGGTGGGGGGAAGGGTCCTGATTGTTGTTTGCGCTTACATGCCAAACAGCAGCTCAGAGTAAACACCCTTTTTGGATTCACTCGAGGGAGTACTTGAGAGTGCTCCCCCGGGTGATTCCCTCGTTCTACTGGGGGACTTCAACGCTCATATTGGCAATGACAGTGAAACCTGGAGATGCGTGATTGGGAAGAATGACCGCCCGGATCTGAATCCGAGTGATGTTTTGTTATTGGACTTTTGTGCTCGTCACAGATTGTCCATAACAAACACCATGTTCAAACAGAAGGGTGTCCATATGTGCACTGGGCACCAGAACTCCCTAGGCCGCAGTACCATGTTCGACGTTGTAGTTGTGTCATCGGATTTGCGGTGTCATGTTTTGGACACTCGGGTGAAGAGAGGGGCGGAGCTTTCTACCGATCACCACCTGGTGGTGAGTTGGCTGCGATGGTGGGGGAGGATGCCGGACAGACCTGGCAGGCCCAAACGCATTGTGAGGGTCTGCTGGGAACGCCTAGCGTAGTCTCCTGTCAGAGAGAGTTTAAATTCCCATCTCCGGAAGAACTTTGAACATGTCACGAGGGAGGTGCTGGACATTGACGTGGACGATGTTCCGTACCTCTATTGTCGAGGCGGCTGATTGGAGCTGTGGCCGCAAGGTGGTTGCCGCCTTACGTGGCGGTAATCCTAGAATCCGCTGGTGACCAGCGGTGAGGTATGCCGCAAAGCTGAAGAAAGAGTCCTACCGGGTTCTTTTGGCTCATAGGACTCCGGAAACAGCAAACAGGTACCGACAGGACAAGCGGTGTGCGGCTTCAGCGGTCGTGGAGGCAAAAACTCGGACATGGGAGGAGTTTGGGGAAGCCATGGAAAACGACTTCCAGATGACTTCAAAGCGATTCTGGACCACCATCCGCCGCCTCAGGAAAGGGAAGCAGTGCAATGTCAACACCGAGTATGGTGGGGATGGTGTTTTGCTGACCTCGACTGCGGATGTTGCGGATCGGTGGAGGGAATACTTCGAAGACCTCCTCAATCTACCAACATGTCTTCCTATGAGGAAGCAGTGCCTGGGGAATTTGTGGTGGGCTCTCCTATTTCTGGGGATGAGGTTGCCGAGGTAGTTAAAAAGCTCCTCGATGGCAAGGCCCCGGGGGTGGATGAGAACCGCCGGAGTTCCTTAAGGCTCTGGATGCTGTGGGGCTGTCTTGTTTGACAAAACTCAACATCGCGTGGACATCAGGGGCGGTACCTCTGGATTGGCAGACCGGGGTGGTGGTTCCTCTCTTTAAGAAGGGGAACCGGAGGGTGTCTTCCCACTATCGTGGGATCACACTCCTCAGCCTTCCCGGTAAGGTCTATTTAGGTATACTGGAGGAGAGGCTACGCCGGATAGTCGAACCTCAGATTCAGGAGGAACAGTGTGGTTTTCATCCTGGTTGTAGAACTGTGGACCAGCTCTATACTCTCGGCAGGGTCCTTGAGGGTGCATGGGACTTTGCCCAACCAGTTTACATGTGCTTTGTGGACTTGGAGAAGGCATTCTCCAAGTCCGTTACCCGTCTGTTACCCCAGACTGTCTGATTGTGGCGGTCCGCTCCCTGTATGATCAGTGTCAGAGCCTGGTCCGCATTGCCGGCAGTAAGTCGGACTCGTTTCCAGTGAGGGTTGGACTCCGCCAAGGCTTCCCTTTGTCACCGATTCAGTTCATAACTTTTATGGACAGAATTTGTAGGCGCAGTCAGGGCGTTGAGGGGCTCTGGTTTGGTGGCTGCAGGATTAGGTCTCTGCTTTTTGCAGATGATGTGGTCCTGATGGCTTCATCTGGCCAAGATCTTCATCCCTCACTGGATCGGTTCGCAGCCGAGTGTGAAGCGACGGATGGGAAACAGCACCTCCAAGTTCGAGTCCATGGTTCTCGCCCGGAAAAGGGTGGAGTGCCATCTCCGGGTTGGGGAGGAGATCTTGCCCCAAGTGGAGGAGTTTAAGTACCTCGGAGTCTTGTTCATGAGTGAAGGAAGAGTGGATCGTGAGGTCGACAGGCGGATCGGTGCGGCGTCTTCAGTAATGCGGACGCTGTATCGATCCGTTGTGGTGAAGAAGGAGCTGAGCCGGAAGGCAAAGCTCTCAATTTACCGGTCGATCTACGTTCCCATCCTCACCTATGGTCATGAGCTTTGGGTTATGACCGAAAGGACAAGATCACGGGTACAAGCGGCCAAAATGAGCTTCCTCCGCTGGGTGGCGGGGCTCTCCCTTAGAGATAGGGTGAGAAGCTCTTTCAGGAGGAGCTCAACCTAAAGCCGCTGCTCCTCCACATCGAGAGGAGCCAGATGAGGTGGTTCGGGCATCTGGTCAGGATGCCACGCGAACGCCTCCCTAGGGAGGTGTTTCTGGCACGTATGACCGGTAGGAGGCTACGAGGAAGACCCAGGACACGTTGGGAAGACTATGTCTCCCGGCTGGCCTGGGAACGCCTCGGGATCTCCCGGGAGGAGCTGGACGAAGTGGCTGGGGAGAGGGAAGTCTGGGCTTCTCTGCTTAGGCTGCTGCCCCCGTGACCCGACCTGGGATAAGCGGAAGAAGATGGATGGATGAATGGATATATATATATATATATATATATATATATATATATATATATATATATATATATATATATATATATATATATATATATATATATATACCGTATATATATATATATACCTCGCGCACTAATTGACTGAAATAATGCGCACTTACCGTGTGCTCGCCCGACACTGCGGTGCGATAATGTCACATTATTGATGGGAAAATGCATTTTTAGACAATATTATTTGCCTGAGTGGCTAGGAAACCCTGAGAGTAACAGAAAATGGATTAGAAAGGACAGATTTAAAAACAACAACAAAAAAACTTGGGACTTCCCGCGGACCGGATTTTGGACGCGGGCCGTAGTTTGAGGACCCCTGGTTTATACCGTCTTTGTTTTGGTTTGTTTCCTGGTATGTAAAATAATGTTAAAAATATCCACAATATAACAACCTTTCTTATCTTAATTGCTATGTTTATTTTGTTCTAGGAAAACTTGAGTACTGATACGCATGTATGCGCATGCTGAATAGTGATGAGTAGCAACTCTTTATGGATAGTACACTTTCTTAAAGCACCGGCCAAACTTATCGTTTTCAACCCTATCAGCGTAGTGATTGGTTTAGCCTTTTTTTGTGAAACGATACAGTTTTGGAGTAATAGCAATAGTTTACATAGGAAACAAATTGCTCAACAACTTAAGTTTAATGCACAATTTAAAAATATCAAAATGAAGTTGATATAACTTGGCGGCAAACCACGCAGTGCACTTTGCACTTATTGGTCACCTTTTCCAGACACATATTTTCCCCTTATCCCTTTCGAATTTGTATTTCTGCAGCCCTTTCATTTTGTTCCTTGTTGCAGAAAACTTATTGAGGTTGTACTGCAGGGGTGGGCAATTAATTTTTACCAGGGGCCGCATAAGCAACCCGAGCACTGCTGGAGGGCCACACCGACAATATTTCAATTACATTTTGCTCAGTATTATTTTTGATATACCGTAAGATAAATAATAATAATAATAATAATTAATAATAATAATAATAATAATTTCATTTAACCTAACTTAACTTTATACAAAAGCAGATTGCTTTTGATGGTTTTATTTTTAACACTGTCTTACACAACCCTTCCTGATGTATAAACACAATGCAAAAATGTCCATTTCTGCACAGGGTTAATTTCTGTCACTTTATCCCGCATTATCCAACATTTTTCCCCGTCAGATTTGGACAACCATCTGTTGTTAAAAATCGTTTTTAATCATATTTATTTTATATTGGTTTTAAATGTAATAATTTTTTGTTTTTATTCAGTCATTGGTGGAGCAAAGGATAATATTTGAATATTGTTTTTAATATTGTTGTGCAGCACTTTGGAAACATTTTGTTGTTTAAATGTGCTATATAAATAAAGTGGATTGGATTGTCACACCTGCCCGCTTGTCCCATTTCAGTCCTAAAATGTCCAAACACGCATTTACCTATGTGAACAAGTCATTACCTGTGGTTGTCTCTGCATGGCTGCTAGCTCCTTTGTGATTTTAAAGTCTGTAGTTATACCACGTAAGAAGATGAGCAGCTGGGCGGTGTCACGTACATCACAGCTCTCATCCAAAGCCAGCGAAAAACAGTCAAAGTCTCCGGCATATCAGCGCAACAGTCCAATAAGCACTCCTTAATAAACTCTCCGTCAGAAAACGCCTTACTTTTTCTGGCGATTTTGTGAGAAATGACGAAACTTGTCCTGACAGCTCCATCTCTGGGGGTGTGAAATTTGGCAAAAAGTCCTTGTTGGGTTTGCAGTTTTACCATCAACGCATCCCTCCCTTGCACGCGCTTCATCAGACAAATTCCGGTATTTTTCCTCGTGCTTCGTCGTGTAGTGGCGATTCAAATTATATTCTTTAAACACAGCAACTTGTGTACCACAAATTAAGCACACGGCTTTACCTTTAATTTATATATAAATAAATAAATAATAAATGGGTTATACTTGTATAGCGCTTTTCTACCTTCAAGGTACTCAAAGCGCTTTGACAGTATTACCACATTCACCCATTCACACACACATTCACACACTGATGGCGGGAGCTGCCATGCAAGGCGCTAACCAGCAGCCATCAGGAGCAAGGGGTGAAGTGTCTTGCCCAAGGACACAACGGACGTGACTAGGATGGTAGAAGGTGGGGATTGAACCCCAGTAATCAGCAACACTCCGATTGCTGGGACGACCACTCTACCAACTTTGCCACGCCGTCCCCAATGTAAAGAAATACTTGGCAGTCCATGTCTTGTTGGAAACACGGCATTCGTCATCAACTTTTCTCTTTTTAGTGTCTCATCACTTGTCGCTGTGCACCTTCACTCACAGGTTACACCCGGACATACGCCCATAAATAACACTTTTCAAAATAAAAGCAGCACAGTTGTATTTCACGCACGACATAGATGTTTTTTAAACTTTATTTTGTAATTTGTGATTGCTGCTGTTCACATTCACTCACAATCACACACGCGCATACGTCCACACGGAAGTAATACAAATAACGCTTTTCAAAACAAAAGCAGCACCGTTGTATTGCACACTCGTCATAGATACTTTTTAAAATGTATTTTGTAATTTATGATTGGCCTCACGCGGGCCGGACAGGGACGCACAAAGGGCCCGCGGGCCGTAGAATGCCCAGGTCTGCTGTAGATGCTGTACCAAATCTGCCTAAAGCTTTCAGAATCAACATTGCTGGCATCTGTGCACTGTCAGTGAACGGGGACAGTAAACGTACACAAACCTCTTCACTTTGTATTTGTGCACTCCAAACTACAGTGGACAGACAGTTGCGATAGCCATTCAGATCACGAGTTGTCAATAAGGCCTTCTACAGGTAGATGGCCTAAGGCAGATATATATTGTGATGTTATGAGCTAGGTAAAATAAGAACTCCATTACCCAGCATGCCACAATAGTGAAGAGCATGCGCAGTAGCGGCGTTTAGTCATGCCGGCAGCAGGTTGTTTTTGATCAGCACCTAGTGGAGTAAACTTTAAGAACTCAGCCAAAACACCTCGTCTGCATCTTTTACCTACTCAGTGGCCTAGTGGTTAGAGTGTCTGCCCTGAGATCGGTAGGTTGTGAGTTCAAACCCCGGCCGAGTCATACCAAAGACTATAAAAATGGGACCCATTACCTCCCTGCTTGGCACTCAGCATCAAGGGTTGGAATTGGGGGTTAAATCACCAAAATGATTCCCGGGCGCGGCCACCGCTGCTGCCCACTGCTCCCCTCACCTCCCAGGCGGTGATCAAGGGTGATGGGTCAAATGCAGAGAATAATCTCGCCACACCTAGTGTGTGTGTGACAATCATTGGTACTTTAACTTTTTCTTTATGATTAGACAAGACAAACATATATTTGTAAGGCCATTTTCAAGAAGGATATTTAAAGAAAAACTACATATTGTGAGACGATGTCGACCAACCCCAGAAGCCCGAATGGGTTCCATAGATTGTTAGTTCAGATATTTTATTTCTTTATTTTTTCACGTTTTTATGTTTTTTGCAATTTTAATTTTGACAGTAGCACATAAGATATGTTTTAATTGCTGATGCGGGTTTATTGATTTTTAAATGCGCCAGAGAATAACCTGATTTGTATACTGTTGGTGGTGATTCAATGTCCAGTAGTGCGTAAATGTGTTCCTGTATAGTATTTCTGCAGCAATGGTCATGTGGTGACATAAATTATAGTATTTTGAGACGTAATCATTGAAGTCGGATATCACTGAAGGCCTATGTGGGAAACGCACGGCCCGCCACTGATAAAACGCAATACAAACGCGCCTTGTCATACAATAATTCCATTGACATTTCAAAGACTGAATTACATACTCATGTTACTAAATACTGGACAATTCTATTTTTCAAGGGACAGTTTGCAACCCTAATTGTACCTTATGTTGCGCCCCGAAATCTAGGTTTCAAAAATGACCCCCACAGCCCTAAATTGTCTGTAGCCTCTTGGGCGTTTTCTATTCGGGCTCCAGTACTTTGGAATACCCTACCAGCAACAGTTAGAAATGCTACCTCAGAAGAAGCATTCGAGTCTTGCCTCAAAACTCATCAAAATTAAATGACCTCTTTTCTAGACCACTAGATCTGCCACTCTTCTGCTCTGCTCAAAATGATATGTGGTTTTCGATTCACTTCCGTGAATAAAAAGGAGGATGATCAGTTTTCTTGGAACACTCTGCATTCTGTGTCCACCATATTCTTTTTTGACAGAGACATTTTATGGAAATGAGGGTGCCAAAGCAAAATGTGTTCAAAGCAAGGTTAAACGGCAAGTTTTGCATTGGGTTGAGGGGGATGAACCACAGCCCCGCTTTACTTTGTGCATTTTGCTTGGTATACTTGCACGGTCTTGGTATAAACCATTTGCTTGCCTAACAAAATTGCTATTGCGACATCCAGAGGACACATTTAGAACAGCCGTTTCTCTCATTTAAAAGTGCAGCTAATTTTTACACTTAGCAAATGTATCTCGCGGGCTGGATTAAACCCATTTGCGGGCCTGATCCGACGGGTCATATGTTGGACATCCCTGGTGATCAAAGTAATATAGCGTATATTATCAAATGAATACAAACACACTGCACTAGTACATATTGTTTGTTCAGTACAACCTTGAAAGAAATGAACAAACGGATGTTTACAAAGAGGAATAAAAATAGACATTTTCCATCCTCATTGTGCCCCCAGGTTACCATGACGACCACATCGTGATTCGCTGGTTCTGGTCAGCAGTGGAAAGGTTCAACAATGAACAAAAACTCAGACTGCTGCAGGTAAGTCACACTATGTGGCCAAAAGATGAACTGCACAAAGCTTATATATACAAATTATTACAGTTATCCATCCATCCATCCATTTTCTACCACTTGTCTCTTTCAGGGTTGCAGGGGGGCCGGAGTTGTAAATGCCAAAAAGTAATTTCAAAAGAAAAATTACTTTTGAAAAAGTAATTAATAATATATACTGGTTACTTTGACAGAAAAGTAATTGAATTACGAATGAAATTACACTTTTATAAATGTAATGAATTACTATGGGAAGTAATTATTAAGTTACTTTAAACAAACAACTTCAAATCTGGCATATGCAGTTGAGACATTTTTCAATACAAGAGTGTATGTACGTGCCTTGAAAAGGCAATGCCTTTTGCTAAGTGATGTCTGACATCAGCGCCCAGATAGAGCAGCACTAGCTCAGCTGTGTTTGTTAGCTCAGACTCATATTTTGCTGGCAGTGACGACAGTTCAGTTGAATGTTTTCACCGGATTATGTTAGCCCTAGTTAGTAAAGAGATGCAGGGGGCGTTTCGGTGATGCGCGTATTGAGGCTTGCTTCATGTAGGGGAGGAGCCGAAGATGATGAGGTGTCAGGCCGTAGCACGTGACTGCTTTGGGGCGCAGTTAACATTTTGCCGGGAGATTCGACAACACATAAACTGCCCAATATCCATTGAAAATATGGGCTCTTGAGAGTTATGGTTAGTTTAGAATCTGGATAGAGAATTAAAATAGTTTTTAAAATCACAATAGAATCAAAGATGTCATGATCAGCTTTAGCCGAACTAGGACCCCAACGCAGAGAAAAAATAAAAAGAATAATAACAAAAACAGCACTTAAAAAAGAAGTGAGGAAAAATAATGAAGGATGCACACAAAAGGTGTGGAGAAACAGAAAACACTCAAAAAGTGTGGAGAGGAAACACAACACTACACGGCAGTGTTGGATCAGAGCCACAGGAATTAGAAGCGTGAGTGGAGCCGAAGCAGAGGAAATGAACACGACTGGAAGGGTGAACCATCAGGAATCTACTGGCACCAAGTGAATAGACTGGAGAGCTTAAGTAGTCAGGAGGAAATGTATATCCTGACTACATTTCCTGTGTCCCCATAGCCCAAAAAACAGGCACTGCAACACCAGGCAGAAGAGATGGATCGAGGACACAGGAGCTTGAGCTCCAGGAGATGGAGACTAATGAGTGTCCTACAGAACAGTCCCGTTTCAAGTCGACCAGATACTGAACTCCCATGCTCTGCCTTCTGGAGTCTAAAATGGCCTTCACAGTGTAAGCTGGTTGATCACCGATCATGCGCGGAGTAGGAAACTTCGGATGCAAATTGCGTTCTTCTGTCCGAGAGCAAGTCCAGAGGGACACCATGAAGGCAGAAAACATGCTTGACCAGAAGTTGGTCAGTCTCGAGGAAAGTAGGTAGTTTGAATAGGGGAATTAAGTGAGCCATCTTTGAAAACCAGTCAACCACATTTAGTATGTGAGTCTTTGAGACTAAAAACAGTGTGCCTCACAAGATACCTTGGATGTGTCTACCCACTGCAAGACTTCAGATCTCAGTTAATTAGGTACAAATAGCTTGCCTGCAGGAACTCCCTCTGGGACCTTGGTCTTGGAGGCGGCATCAGACACCGTTTTCTTCACCTCCCATTGGAGTGCTCCTATCACTCGAACCACAGGTATGATGGTCTCCAGAGTGGTTTCCTCAGCGACAGGACCGTAACTCTGGAGAGCACATCTGGCTTGTTGTTGCAGCAGGAACACCAAGCTAGGTAATAGGTAATAGAAAAGTTGAAGCGTCTGAGAAAACAGTGACCAACCTGCTTGGCGGGAGTTAAGTCTTTGAGTCTTAAGTTTTTAAGTCTTTTTATGATCCGTCCCTCCAACCAGTGCCTCCACTCCTGTAGCACAACAACGATGGCCAGCAGCTCTCTATTCCCCACATCATAGTTAGTTTCAGCAGCTGTGAAGCGACGCGAGAAGAAGGCACAGTGAAGACTCTGGTTGACCGTGGAATGCTGGGACAGAACTACTCCAATTTCTGTATCCGATGCATCAACCTTGACAAAAAATGTAAAACAGGATCAGCATACTAAAGAATTGGTGCTATAGTAAACATTTTCTTAAGCAAAGAAAAGGCCAATTCGGCTTCTGAGGCCCACTAGAAAGGTACTTTAGACGATGTGAGCCTTGTCGCGGGTTCAGCTTTCCTGCTAAAGTTGCGGATAAATTGCCTACAGAAGTTAACAAAACCAAACCTTTGCAAGTGCTTTCTTGATGTAGGAGATGGCCACTCGACCACTGCCTGGATCTTGGCAGGATCCGGTTTGAGGTGGGCCTTCTACACAATGAACCCCATAAACAACACAGCTGGCGAGTGAAATTTGCTCTCCTCAGCTTTGGCATGTAGCCTATTCTCCAATAACTGTTTTAAGACAAGACAGATGTGGCAGACATGTTTTTGGAGATTTTTGGAAAAGACAAGAATGTCATCAAGGTACACAAAACAGAATTGATTAATCATGTCCCTGAAGACGTCGTTAATAAGATTTTAGAAAACCGCAGGCACATTAGTGAGGCCAAAAGGCATTACTAAATATTCAAAATGCCCATAGGGGTGTTAAAGCAGTCTTGAGTGAATGAGTGTATTATGTTTATATAGCGTTTTGTTTTTTTGAGAGAGATCCTCTCAAAGTGAAACCCATTACCTCCATTTAATCTACATTAAAACCAGTGTGGTTCGAGCATCTGGTCAGGATGCCCCTCTGACTCCTCCCTAGGGAGGTGTTTAGGGCACGTCTGATCGGTGGGAGGAACCAGGACAAATTGGCGAGACTGTGTCTCCCGCCTGGAAAAGCCTTGGGATCCCGGGGAAGAGCTGGACAAGGTGGCTGGGTAGAGGGAAGTCTGGGCTTCTCTGCTTAGGCTGCTGCCCCCGTGACCCGACCTCGGATAAGCGGAAGAAGATGGATGGATGGATGGATGGATGGATGGATGGATGGATGGATAAAACCAGTGTGGTTGGCACTGGGAGAAAGGGTGAAGTGTCTTGCCTAAGGACACAACAGCTGTGACTAGAATGGCA
The DNA here is from genome assembly GCF_033978685.3 of Nerophis lumbriciformis. Lineage (NCBI taxonomy): Eukaryota > Metazoa > Chordata > Actinopteri > Syngnathiformes > Syngnathidae > Nerophis > Nerophis lumbriciformis. Next base: position 23,684,894 of record NC_084578.2, on the reverse strand, counting down.
GAGAGACCATGATAGTCAATACAGGTCCCCAAAGATATATATTTTTTCTCAACATAAAAAAACGGCCCCCAATGGAGAGGAAGAGGGGTGATTGGGACCCGCTGCGAAAGACTAAGAAGTATAGTCACTTAATGCGGAATGTTCCGGACCTGACACATTATAGGGTTTTGCCACAGGTAAAGATGCCTCTGGGAGGAGTTTGATGAAACAGTTGTAAATACAATGTGGGGAAAGGGACTGAACCTGGTCTTTACAACAACAAATGCACTCAAAAAGGAGTGAGGAAAAGTAACTAAGGATGCACACAAAAGGTGTGGAGAAACAGAAAATGCACACAAAAGATGAGGAGAGAAAACACGTAACACTACATGGCAGGACCATAGCAAGACCACAGGAACATGAAGCGTGAGTGGAGCCAAAGTAGAGGTGATGAACACGACTGGAAGGGTGAACCAGGAATCTACTGGTGGCGAGTGAATGGACTGGAGAGTTTAAATAGTCAGGAGGAAATGGGTATTAGGTGTGCACGCAGGTGGCTAAGCCCAATAGTTTGAAAACAAGTCACTGCAACAAAGAGCAGAGCTGAGCTGCCAGATCATGACATAATAATAACGGCGCATATAATCCAATTTGACAAAAAACTTAATCCAAGCCATTTACCGCTTTGTCAGAAATATTATATAACTAATTTACATCAAAAGCAGGCTTTTGGTATTGTAATGGTTTGTGCATCAACATTTTATGCCACAAGACATGGGTTAATTTCTCGGAAACTTCAGTTCCCTAATGTGTTTATTACTGTAAATATTACGTTTAATAAGGTAACACCTGATGTATTTATTCTCTTTTAAAAATAAATCAATAGCTGGATGATGGAGAGGTTGTGGTAAGGAAAAAATAATGGCTTAAAATAAAAAATGTAAATGAACTAAATCTCCTCTGTTCTGTACATTATTGTACAAGTTACATTACATTGTCGTTCTTTTTAGGCCAGAGGTCTGCAACCCGCGATTTTGGAGCCGCATGCAGCTCTTCTTCCTCCTTGTTGTGGCTCTCTCAGATTTTTTTTATCCCCGGGGTGCGAAAAGGTTGCTTTTTTAAAAGAGTTTGATCATTTCCAACTGTCTTTGAGGTCGTGAATGCATACAGGCTGAGTTCTGAGGCGCAAGGAAGGCAAGTAGAATAGACTAGAAGTTTTCCGTTTGCTTGCAACCACATGTCCATGTGCAACTCCTCGGGTAAACTAACCCATACTTGCCAACCCTCCCGGATTTTCCGGGAGACTCCCGAAATTCAGCGCCTCCCCCGAAAACCTCCCGGGACAAATTTTCTCCCGAAAATCTCCCGAAATTCAGGCGGAGCTGGAGGCCACGCCCCCTCCAGCTCCATGCGGACCTGAGTGACGTGTTGACAGCCTGTTCACACGTCCGCTTTCATCACAATATAAACAGCTAATGATGGAGGGCGTAATCTTGGTTTCTTATGTGGGTTTATTGTTAGGCAGTTTCATTAACGTCCTCCCAGCGCGGTAACAACACACAACAACAGCAGTCAAGTTTTCGTCTACCTAAAGCAGTTCGCTGCCGTAAACAGCAATGTTGTGACACTTTTAAACAGGACACTACTGCCATCTACTGTACATGCATATGTGACCCACCCATAATGTGTCACATTTTTGAGTTGATTTATTTATTTTATTTTGTGGTTTGAATTCGTTTTTGAAGCTGTCATTACACATTTATCAGTATTCACATTGGTCAGTAGGGGGCAGTAGGGCGTTTCTTCCCAATTGAATGCTATCACCTGTAGACCGGAAGTGTCTTGTCATTCTGATGAGCGCGACCAGTCTGTGAACAATTGAAACGTCCTGTGTGCTTTTTCCTCCTGTATAACAGGTTAGTTTTGGTGAATCAACTCACTGAATAATATCCATGTGATCTTTATAAGTTTAAGTACACATTCTGATGGTGGAGCCTAACTCTAAAGTGTCCGTGAGTTGTAGTTTGTATTTGTGAATGAATCCAGTGCACAGCTGCAGTAATCAATACAAAAAGGCGACGTGAGTGCGCAATGTTTATATAGGAACTTCTGATCCTATATCCTATATATATATATATGGATCTCAGGAAACAGAGTGGACCGACACCAGCTGGACTGCTGCTGAGTGGTCCAAAGTCATGTTTTCTGACGAAAGCAAATTTTGCATTTCCTTTGGAAATCGAGGTCCCAGAGTCTGGAGGAAGACAGGAAGAGGCACAGGATCCACGTTGCCTGAAGTCTAGTGTAAAGTTTCCACCATCAGTGATGGTTTGGGGTGCCATGTCATCTGCTGGTGTCGGTCCACTCTGTTTCCTGAGATCCAGGGTCAACACAGCCGTCTACCAGCAAGTTTTAGAGCACTTCATGCTTCCTGCTGCTGACCTGCTCTATGGAGATGGAGATTTCAAGTTCCAACAGGACTTGGCGCCTGCACACAGCGCAAAATCTACCCGTGCCTGGTTTACGGACCATGGTATTTCTGTTCTAAATTGGCCCGCCAACTCCCCTGACCTTAGCCCCATAGAAAATCTGTGGGGTATTGTGAAAAGGAAGATGCAGAATGCCAGACCCAAAAACGCAGAAGAGTTGAAGGCCACTATCAGAGCAACCTGGGCTCTCATAACACCTGAGCAGTGCCAGAAACTCATCGACTCCATGCCACGCCGCATTAACGCAGTAATTGAGGCAAAAGGAGCTCCAACCAAGTATTGAGTATTGTACATGCTCATATTTTTCATTTTCATACTTTTCAGTTGGCCAACATTTCTAAAAATCCCTTTTTTGTATTAGCCTTAAGTAATATTCTAATTTTGTGACACACGGAATTTTGGATTTTCATTTGTTGCCACTTCAAATCATCAAAATTAAATGAAATAAACATTTGAATGCATCAGTCTGTGTGCAATGAATAAATATAATGTACAAGTTACACCTTTTGAATGCAATTACTGAAATAAATCAAGTTTTTCAAAATATTCTAATTTACTGGCTTTTACCTGTATATGATACTACCATGTTGTCAAAATTCTTAGGTTTTACCTTTCTCTTTTCAAAAATACAGTCCAAGATGCAAAAAAGGGAGATCCAGGCGTAAGGCGATTTACAGTCTTTTATTTCTCGGAGACACAAAAAAGAAAAGGAACACGTGAGAAAACTGTAATGGAAAAATTAAATCAATTTAACAAACAATAACTAGGAAGAGGGTTGGTCTTAGCAACCAGACAATACCACGTTGAGTAAACCTTAGCGAGCAGAGGAACAAGGGGGAAATACCCGAATAGCAAGCATGAAGAATTTCAGACTAGGAATGCATCATTACGCACCTGCGATCACCTGTAGTGATCATCAGGTTTAAATAGGAGGACAAATTATAATTGCAAACAGGTGCTCAGAGTGGTATCGTCTTCAGCAGGAAGTCATTGGTCTACACAAGAAAAACAGAATGATCAATATAACCACATTAAAAGTAACCTGCCACGTTATATCAAACGTCTCGCTATTAATTAGATTATTCGTTACTGGTAAAAGTAACAGTGTTAGTAACGCTGTTATCATGTAACGCCGTTGTTTGTGTGTACTACAAGTTTATATCCCTTGCAAATACATATAATTGGCATTGAGATCAAGAAAAGTACTTTGATCAATACTTGGAATGTTGTTTTGTAGTTTGTGACAGGTACGTCAAGTATTCCCTACGAGGGCTTTGCCTCGCTGCGAGGAAGTAACGGACCCCGCAGATTCTGTGTGGAGAAGTGGGGCAAAATCACCTCCTTACCAAGGTACACACACGCACGCACACTCACACGCACACATTCCTTGACTCGAAGTCAAGTGCATTTGAAAGTCAACCCATCAATGTCCAAAATACAGCAGTACAACCATTTTTAATATGTGTTGTACATGTACATTCCTGTGTAATGCTTGTTCTGCCTCACCGCTTTAAACGGCGCCCGGATTCATTGACTTACGCTCTATTGTAACAGTAAACTAATGAAATACCATGTATACATAACATAATGGCCTGCATATAGAGTGTGCCTGCCCTTATAGAGTGTGCCTGCCCTTGTGCGCAAGATAAAGAAAGCACTTTTCATAGAGATAGAGTGTGGATGTAATCTAGCAGTACTGGTAAAATCACAGAGTGAAAAGGTTAAGTTGCAAAATGTCAACAGCTGTCATTAGGATGCCGACTGCTAAGATGTTCATTTATTTCCATTTAGATGAAGAATGACTCCTAACCCTCTCGAAGAAAAGGGGGGTCGAACCAAGCGTCTTTTTGTGTCGTTCTTGCCATTAACTAACTTATTGTCAGCTCTTTGGATGTTTTTTGGGGGGGTTTTATGGGTGAAATAGAGGACCTCCCATTGGCTCTGCTGTAAGCAGACTTTTGTTTCCAAGTTAGAAGTTGTCAACAGCGTCAATTGAGCGCAATGAGGGCGGAAGATCGTTCCAAAGCATGGGAGCAACAGTTTGGTAAAATCGGTCACTTGTAGTCCTAAAATGAGTGTGTGGAATCTTCAGTAGATTCTGATTCACGGACATCAGAGTTGGGGTGTAAGGCTGAATCAGATCACTGATATAAAAAGGAACCTGACCATGCAAAGCTCTGAAGGCGAGAAACAGAATTTTGAATGTGATCCTATAGGACACTGGCAGCCAAATAGTTATTTTAGATCAAGGGATATGTGGGTCCTTCTATTAGTATGGGTCAAAATTCTCACTGAAGAATTTTGGACTAGTTGCAGTCAAGAGAGCTCCTTCTTGTTCATACATGAAAACAGACTATTACAATAGTCTAAACTAGGGATGTCCGATAATGGCTTTTTGCCGATATCCGATATTCCGATATTGTCCAACTCTTTAATTACCAATACCGATATCAACCGATACCGATATCAACCGATATATACAGTCGTGGAATTAACACATTATTATGCCTAATTTGGACAACCAGGTATGGTGAAGATAAGGGTTTGTTTTTTTTAATTAATAAAATAAAATAAGATAAATAAATTAAAAACATTTTCTTGAATAAAAAGAAAGTGAAACAATATAAAAACAGTTACATAGAAACTAGTAATTAATGAAAATTAGTAACATTAACTGTTAAAGGTTAGTACTATTAAAGTTAAAGTTAAAGTCCCAGTGATTGTCACACACACACTAGGTGTGGCGAAATTATCCTCTGCATTTGACCCATCACCCTTGATCACCCCCTGGGAGGTGAGGGAAGCAGTGAGCAGCATCGGTGGCCGCGCCCGGGAATTAGTGGACCAACAGCACGCACAATCATGTGTGCTTACAGATTGTATCCCTTGCAGACTGTATTGATATATATTGATATATAATGTAGGAACCAGAATATTAATAACAGAAAGAAACAACCCTTTTGTGTGAATGAGTGTAAATGGGGGAGAGAGTTTTTCTGGGTTGGGGCACTAATTGTAAGTGTATCTTGTGTTTTTTATGTTGATTTAATAAAAATAAAAAAAAATAAAAAAAACCCGATACCGATTAAAAAAAAAACGATACCGATAATTTCCAACATTACATTTTAACGCATTTATCGGCCGATAATATCTGCAGGCCGATATTATCGGACATCTCTAGTCCAAACGCAAAGACACAAGAGCATGAATGAGAAGCTTTAAATCATTATGTGACCCCATTTTCCTAAATTCAGAGATTTTCCTTAGAGGAAAGAAGCATTTCCACATCAGCTGCTTATAATGCTGCACTAATAACATGTCTTTGTCAAAATAACTCCCAAGTTTCTGAGGCTTGGCTTAGTAGACTGGCCTAAATCACCCAAGTACTGTTTAATCCCTGGGATTGAATCATCAGGTGCAATAACCAGTAGTTCTGTTTTGTCTTCATTGAGTTGCAGAGAGTTATGGCTTATCCATTGTTTTATGTCTACTAAACAATGAAGCAAGGAGTTAAGCTTCCGCATCTCTGATGACTCAAAAGAGCAGAAGAAATGGATGTCATCAGCAAAAAAGTGAAATTAAACATCACTAAACCTTTAAATGATCTTTGCCAAAGGATTCAAACACAGCAAGAATATAACAGGATATATATATATAACCTTTAGACTCCACACAAAAAATCTGCTGACTTGGACCTTGTTTGATCAGCTGTAACACTGAAGCTACGTCCAGACAAATATGAGGAGAACCCCTGAAGTACGGACCGTGACAGTCCTTGATCCCTTAGTCTTCTTAGCAGAACCTGATGGTCAACAGTGTCGGACAGATTCAAGGGAACCAGAACAGTGCATTTTCTGGAATCAGCAGACATCATGTCGCCAGACACTTTCGGTAAGGCCATTTCCATCGAGTGTTGTTCACGGAACACATACTTAAAAGACTCACAGATGTTACTTTTGTTGAGTAAAATGTCAGCTGTTCAGAGACCACTTTCTCAAGGATCTTGGACAGTAACGGTAACTTGGAAATGGGCCTAAAACTATTTTGATCGGTCGGATCTAAGCCTGCTTTTTATAGTAATAGCTCCACTATGGCATGTTTGAAAGCATTGGGAATACACCAGTAGACCAGGAGAAGTTAACCATTTTGGTAACACAAGAACCAATGACCTCTAACACATTTTAGAAGAGTCTATAAGGAAGGAAGTCAGATGAATAAGAGGAAGGCTTCATCTTGGTCACCAGTGCCGAAATATCAGCAAACATCACAGCCCTAAATGAGAACCACATGCTGCGGACAGGCTCTAAAACAGCAAGGGGGGAGGCGGATTTGATCCTAAATCATCTTCATTTTGTTAGTGAAAAATCTCAAAATGACATTGCTTTCAGCTTTACAAAAAACAGGTAACTGGGGCAGCAGGACATACACAAATATTAATAATTTATGGTGTCAAACAACACTGAGATGTTTCTTATTTAATGTTACTAATTGACAGATAGAGTCATATCTGGCATTTTCAACCATCACATTGTCCCTGGATTAGAGCCTGTGCACATCAAGGTTAGTGTAGTTCCATTGGCGTTCAGTCTTTCGACACAGTCTCTTAAGATATTTTCATTAGTCCAATGGCACGCTTTTTTCTGTGTAGCCAAATTGGATTTAACAGGAGTCATCTGATCCAGAATTGTTACAAAGTGATTGTTAAAACAGTAATGAGATTGTTCACATCGATGCACAGCAATATGTTCCGTTATTTTAATTTGTGAAACAAATATTTAGTCTCCTTTTTATTCCAGCTGTTGCCTATGTTCTGATTGAAAAATACCGCTTCTGAGTTATATCCTGCGTTTTAGGACTGGCACATGAATAATACGAAGGGTTTCCTGTGGCAGCAGACACACATATGAGAGATCCGGTTTTCAATCACATAATCGCAAAAGGGCATCGGAAAAGTATTGCCAAATTAAATTAGACCAAAGTTTTGGAGGGGGTTCAAACATCTTAAACGTGTGCTCAAAAACGCCCTTCAATAGCTAAACAGTTACCACGATCTCTAGCGGCATTCAAATGGGCACATGACGGGATTCATTACTTGGGGATCCTTATTACTATGCTCCGGGCAAATTTTTTACCTCTAATTGAAAAGATGTAGAAGAACTTTGCCCGCTGGTCCGTTTTACCATTATCTCTCGCTGGCCGGATCAATCTGATCAAGATGATCACTCTGCCTAAATTCCTTTACCTTTTTCAACATATCCCCATATTTATTACTAAATCATTTTTCGATAAATTAGACAAATCAATATCTACATTTTTAAAGTCTGTCCTACAATCTCCCAAATCTGAAGGAGGGCTTGCTCTCCCCAATTTCAGACAATACTATTGGGCGGCTAATGTACAGAAACTCCTATACTGGATGGATGGAGGCTCTCAGACCCTCCCGGCCTGGGTATCCCTTGAAACGGCAATCCCACACTCCTCATTACATTCTTGCTTATGCTCATCACTCCCGTTCCCATTTAAACTTGAAGGCGCAAACACCATCGTATCGATCTCCATTAAAATATGGAACCAGCTACGAAAACACTTGGGTTCTCAGGGCCCATCTATATTGACCCCGCTACTTAAAAAACAATTATTTAAAACTTCCCGTACTGACCCCGCATTCATGACTTGGCACGATCATGGTATCACCACTGTGAAAGACCTCTATGCAGACGGGGTGTTCTCATCCCTCACTGAACTCTCTTCCAAATACGATTTGCCGAACTCCCACCTTTTTCGTTTCTTTCAGGCGAGGGACTTTGTAAAGAAGCAGTTCCCACACTTTCCAAATCGTCCTCCGTAAACTCTTATAGATACATTGTTATCTTTGAGCCCTAATCATAAAAAATGTATCTCCGTGTTATATACCTCCTTAAGTTCAGTTGCTCCAAACTCTCTATCAGTGATAAGAGCCTCGTGGGAGAGCGATCTTAATACCAACATATCCGATCAACACTGGAACTCTGCCCTGAAACTGGTTCACTCCTCCTCAATATGTGCCCGTCATAGTCTCATCCAATGCAAAGTAATCCATAAAATTCACTACACTAATTCAAAACTATCCAAAATCTACCCCACTGTTAGCAATACCTGCAATAGATGCAAACAATCTCCGGCTGATCACGTCCATATGTTCTGGTCCTGCTCTAAACTATGTTCCTTTTGGGAGGACATTTTTGACACAATTGGAAAAGCATACGGTCGAAACTTTCCTCCCAACCCATAATCAGCCATTTTTGGCGTATGCCCCGACAACATGTGCCCGGTACCACTAAAACACGCTGTTGCTTTTACGACCTTGCTGGCCAGGCGATTGATCTTGTTTAATTGGAAGCTGGCTCGCCCCCCATCACACGGCCGTTGGATTAAAGAGGTTGTCTACAATCTAAAACTGGAAAAACTTAGGTTTTCGCTAAAAGGCTCGGCTCAAGCATTTGAAAGCTCATGGAGTCCTTTTTTGCTGTATGTCAACTCTCTTGACCTATGCCCAGACGCAGATGAGGAATAATCTCCCTTTTATTTATTAGTACTATTTTATTCTATTTTATTTTATTATATATTATTATTATTATTATTAAATTTTTATTTTATTATTAGTATTATATATATATATATATATATATATTTATATATATATATATATATATATATATATATATATATATATATATATATATATATATATATATATATATATATGTGTGTGTATATATATATATATATATATATATATATATATATAGTTCTCCCTCTCTCTCTTTTTCAGCCCGTCTGTCTATGGCCTCGTATAAGTGTGTGTGTGTGTGTGTGTGTGTGTGTGTGTGTGTGTGTGTGAGAATGTGTCTGTCTTTGTCGTCTTACTTGTTATATAATTGTGCCATTTGTCCCTTGTTGGTGGGACCTGAGTGGGATGGGAGGGTGGGTGGGTGGTTTGGGTTTTAAGGGAAAGGGTGTGAATAATTTACTGACTTTAAAATTGTACTGTTTCGACTTGCACTTTATTCTGTCTATTTGAAAATGCCAATAAAAAAAAGCCCTTCAATTTAAACTGGTGCATCAAGTGCATTACTCCAAGGCAGAATTATCTAAACCTTCCTACAAATAAGCAGAAGCTGCGATAAGTGTCTCTCATGGACAGACACCTGTTGTTGTTGACTTTTGTTGGACTGTTTGATCATATTACGCCTATACTGGCTCACCTGCACTGGCTTCCTGTGCACTTAAGATGCGACTTTAAGGTTTTACTACTTACGTATAAAATACTACACGGTCTAGCTCCAGCCTATCTTGCCGATTGTATTGTACCATATGTCCCGGCAAGAAATCTGCGTTCGAAGAACTCCGGCTTATTAGTGATTCCCAGAGCCCAAAAAAAGTCTGCGGGCTGTAGAGCGTTTTCTATTCGGGCTCCAGTACTATGGAATGCCCTCCCGGTAACAGTTAGAGATGCTACCTCAGTAGAAACATTTAAGTCCCATCTCAAAACTCATTTGTATGCTCTAGCCTTTGAATAGCCCCCCTTTATTTAGACCAGTTGATCTGCCGTTTCTTTTCTTTTCTCCTCTGCTCCCCCCTATCCCTTGTGGAAGGGGAGACACACAGATCCGGTGGCCATGGATGGGGTGCTGGCTGTCCGGGGTCGGGACCCGGGGTGGACCGCTCGCCTGTATATCGGTTGGGAACATCTCTGCGCTGCTGACCCGTCTCCGCTCGGGATGGTTTCCTGCTGACCCCACTGTGGACTGGACTCTTACTGTTATGCTGGATCCACTATGGACTGGACTCTCACAATATTATGTTAGACCCACTCGACATCCATTGCATTCGGTCTCCCTAGAGGGGGGGGGGGGTTACCCACATATGCGGCCCTCTCCAAGGTTTCTCATAGTCATTCACATCGACGTCCCACTGGGGTGAGTTTTTCCTTGCCCTTATGTGGGCTATACCGAGGATGTCGTTGTGGCTTGTGCAGCCCTTTGAGACACTTGTGATTTAGGGCTATATAAATAAACATTGATTGATTGATTGACTGTTATTGCGTTTGCGAGAGCACCAAGGTTGCGGAACAGAGACGCAGCCTTACACACACATATGCATCCACGAAAAATACACACCACACACTCACTTACCCCATGCCCCATCCCACACCTTCGACGCTTCACCCCACGTGGTATAATGGAACACTGAGCAGCAACCCTGGTGGCTAGCAGCTTCGGTCCCCCTCACCTCTCGTCGCATGTCTCGAATTGTAGAGTTTTTTTCTCACTCCAGACTCATTGTCTCAATTTTTTTTTTAAAGGTTAAAGATATATATGATAATTGTTCTTCTTTGTACATTGTGAACACTTGTAGTTTGAACAGTCTCTTAAACTTAATCATATTGTGCTTTGTTTAAATTTATTTGTTTAATAAATTCCATAATTTAATTCCACATACTGATATGCTCAAGGTCTTCAGTGTTGTACGTGCATACAAATGTTTTAAATTAGATTTCCCTCTGAGGTTGTTGTGTAGGGGGCGTGGTCCATGCGTCTCCTGCGGGCAGATTGTGTGAAGCAGCTGACAGGTGAGTAGATACCTCAGCTGGAACGAGTTATCTAATCACCTGTCTCTTTATTAGCAGCGTCGGAGACCATGAGGGGGGGCAGAAGCAAGGAGAGACGAAGGAGAAGAGAGAAAAGCCCAGAGACAATTGCTGAAAAGGACCAAAGCGACTCCAAATAAAGAGTGTTGTAAATCTGTACCCGAGGGTACATTGGTACGAAAGAACCCACACAAAGACTTCCACAAGTGGCGCCCAACGCAGCAGGACCTCGAGAAGATGTCGGCCCCAACTCCCCTGGAGGCGCTCCGCCGGGTCCTGGCCGAGGTGTCAGCGGCAAGCCAGCAGCAAACACAAATTTTACAGACGCTGATGGGCAGGGCAGCAGAGACTTCAGGAGCGGGGGCGACGGCCTCCATGCAGCGCATGGCGGAGGTGGAGGATCCCCACGCGTTCCTGGATGTGTTTGAGGCCACGGCAGCTGCATGTAAGTGGCCAGAGGAAGAATGGGGCATAAAGCTGCTGCTGCTACTGGCGGGGGAGGTGCAGCGGGCGGCGCTGAGTCTCCCGGCGGCCGCCCGGGTGCATTTCCACAACCAGCAGAATGTTGGAACTGGTAGTGTTGGAACAATTCATTGACTCCATCCCAGCCAGGACCTCCGCATGGGTCGAGTACCACCGTCCGCGGAACCTGATGGCAGCAGTGACCCTGGCCGAGGATCACCTAGCAGTCCAGCGGGAGGCGACCGCAAGGCCGGCCGAAAGGCCCACCCCAACACCCCGCCGACGACTCGCCGCACAGGAGGAGGCACCCCTGGAGGCAAGACCCCACCCGGTGGAGGCGGCCTCGACCCACGAGCAGGTTCCCGGCTCGGACATCCACCCACCACACCCACTCACACAGCCAACCATAACATCAGGGGGCGGGGTGCATGGGGTTGTAATTCCTCCTCTGTTCCTCCTTCTGTCCAGGGTACCGGCGCTGCTGAGAGAGGGCTTCCCCCGCAGACGGCACCTCAGACACCAGGGTGTGCTTGGGGTGCGGACAGCCCGGGCACGTGAGACGGGAGCGCTCCTTGATGGAGGTGGGACAGGCGATATGGGTTGTCGGCCCCCCAGCGCCCGGCCCCAATCTGGGAGAGACATATTGCGTCCCGGTAAGGGTGCAAGGGATGGTGGATTCGGACTGTAAACAGTCCATGATCCACCAAAACCTGGTTCGACCCGGGGCGTTGAGGCAGGCAACACGGGGGAAAAATTAAGTATATTCATGGGGATGTGCACGAGTACCCTATTGTTCCAGTGCAAATTTGGTATAGCGGGCAAAAGCATAGTGTCAAAGCACACACCTTACGCACCCAGTGATTTTGGGCACAAATTGGCCGGGGTTTAACTTTCTAGAAACACAATGTGTGAGAGTGCATTCACGGACCGTAGGAAAGGGGAATATCCGCACAGTTCTGAGTGGCGACGCGAGTCCATCCGACACTGCCGGCGCCCCACTGGCACCCTACGGAGGATTTTCCCCTCGAGCAGTCCCGTGATGAAACTTTGCGTGCGGCCTGGGACCAGGTGGATTACATCGACGGTCAGCTGGTGCGCCCGGGAACAGCGCGGGTATTCCCTCACTTTTCAATTATTAGGGACAGGTTTTATCGAGTGAGCCGCGACACTCAAACTGGAGAGGAATCCACCAAATTGTTGGTGCCAAAAAAATCATTATAATCCCATGTCTGGCCACATGGGGTACGATAAGACACTCAATCGGGTCATGGTCCATTGGCCGGGCATCCGGGCAGATGTGCTTGTGAATCCGGCGGCCACCCCGAAGGCGCCCTTGCGCCCATTGCCGCTCATGGAGGTACCAATCGAGAGAATTGGGTTGGACCTCATCGGACCATTCCACCCGTTTTGTGTTAGTCCTGGTGGATTACGCAACGCGCTACCGAAGCAGTGCCACTGCGCTCCATCTCTGCAAAGAGTGTCGCGCAAGCTCTGTTTCAGGTCATCTCCCCTGTTGGAATCCCGAAAGAGATTCTGACTGACCAGGGCACGTCCTTTATGTCACGCACGGTAAAGGAACTATACGTGTTATTGGGAATTAAAGTGATCCGCACCAGTGTGTACCATCCACAAACAGATGGGCTGGTGGAGTGGTTAAATAAGACGCTGAAAACCATGATCCGTAAGTTTACGCACAAGGACAAACCAAATTGGGATAAATGGCTGCATCCCCTAATGTTTGCGATGCTGGAGGTACCCCAGGCCTCCATAGGCTTTGCGCCTTTTGAGCTATTTTACGGCAGGAGACCGCGCGGGGTGCTGGACGTAATTAAGGAAAGCTGGGAGGAGGGTCCGAGCTCCAGCAAAAACGAAATTCAGTACGTCATGGACATGCGAGCAAAACTCCACTTGTCACGCAAGAATTTGCTCCGCGCCCAGGAACGGCAACAACGCACTCATAACAAGGGGACCCAGCTAAGAAAATTCTCACCGGGAGAAAAAGTGCTTGTATTACTCCCAACCTACAGCTCGAAATTACTTGCGAGGTGGCAAGGACCTTTTGAGGTCACGCGGCAAGTGGGTGATATGGATTACGAGGTTCGACGCTCGGACCGGGGTGGAGACACTCAAATATACCATCTAAACATACTGAAAGCTTGTAAGGAGGCGGAGCCTGTTTCCATGGTAACAGTAGTGAGGGAGGAGGAGGAGTTGGGGCCAGAGATCCCGCGCTCTGCCCCGCCCTCTCCCCCGCCCTCTCCCCTCCCCTGTGACAACCAGCTCACGTTAGCGAAGAAAGCCGATGTTGCCAAGCTGCAGCGGTGCTTTTCTGATGTGTTCTCCTCTCGGCCCGGCCGCACGAATCTCATCCACTATCATATTGAGACCAGCCCAGGTGTTACGGTGCGATCTCGGCCATACCGGCTCCCCGAGCACAAGCGCAAAGTAGTTCGGGAAGAATTAAAAACCATGCTGGAGTTGGGGGTAATAGAAGAATCCCACCGTGCGTGGTGCAGCCCCATTGTTCCGGTAGGGAAGAAGAATGGGTCTGTGCAGTTCTGTGTGGATTACCGCAAGGTGAATGAAATATCACGTGCCTCGGGTCGACGATCTCCTGGATCGGCTGGGTACTGCTCGTTTTTTCACGACACTGGATTTAACCAACAGCTACTGGCAGATTCCCTTGTCACCAGAGTCCCGGGAAAAAATAGCCTTTTCTGTGACGACCTGGTCGCATGGTGATGCGGGGTTTCGTTCTCCCAGGAATGCAGATCGGGCTTCGGACACAGCGTGCAGGTAAGAAATTATTCATTTAAGAAATAAATTATACTGGAACAAACAAAAATGTGCTCATAGCACTTAAGGCAGAAACAAAAGGAGCTAGCATGGGAGCGAGAAGGTAAACAGAGCCTTTAGCGTGGGAGCTAGAAGGTTTAGCGCATGAAACAAAAGTCGTCATCTGTTGTATGGAAACAAACTTGGAAGCAAGACAGACTGACAGGGAAGGCGGGCTTAAATAATAATGTCAGTGATGACAAACAGGTGCGCGTCGGGAACACACGCGGCAGGTGAAAACAATAAGCAGCCATGGCAACAAACTCAGGTGTACCAACAGGCACTCAAGGAGTCCAAAACTAACAAAAAACACAAGTGCCTCGAAAACGTAAACAAAAATATGATCCGGGCAGCGGATCTTAACAGTACCCCCCCCCCCCCCCCCCCCCCCCTTAAGGGACAGATTCCAGATGTCCCCTGGAAAAACTAAAACCCACCAACTATAAGAAAGTTCAAGAGTCAAGGGAGGGTGGAGGGAGGATTTGGCGGAGGGTCGCCAGGCTACGTATCCCCGAATCCACCGGGAACGAGTCAGGTGGCGGCAGTGAATGGAACGACGCTGCCGCAGGCGAGGCGGGCGACCACGGAACTGCCACGAATCCGCCGAGAAAGTGGGCGTGAGTGGCGCCAGAAATTCAGCAGCCAGAGAGTTATATGACAACGTCCTGGGCGTCGCTGCTGTTTGCGCCACTGGCGTCCATTCACTGACCTCTGAGAGAGCTGCTTGCGCAGCCGGACCACTCGAGGTCGCTGACACGACGATGAGGGCGAGGAAGGTGGTGGCGCCCTGGGAAGGCCCACCGAAGTTGAGGAGAAAGCAGACGTCGCCGTGGGAGCAGGAGGAGTCGACGTCGCCGTGGGAGGAGTCGACCTCACCGTGGGAGGAGCCGACGTCGCCGTGGGAGGATCAGACGGCTCGTCTACCGGCGTGGACGGAGCAGGCGGCTCGTTTGCCGGCGTGGGCGGAGCAGGCGGTTCGTCTGCCGGCGTGGGCGGAGCAGGCGGCTCGTCTGCCGGCGTGGGCGGAGCCAGAGGCGAAGCAGGCGGCTCAGCTGCCGGCATGGGCGGAGTCAGAGGTGCAGGCGTCCGGGCTGTCATTGTCGTGGAAGCAGGTGCTGGTGCGGGAACCAGCCTTGGAGCAGGAGCTGGTGCGGGAACCAGCCTTGGAGCAGGTGCTGATGCAGAAACCAGACTTGGAGTAGGTGCTGGTGCGGAAAACAGAGTTGGAGCAGGTGCTGGTGCGGCAACCAGACTTGGAGCAGGTGCTGGTGCGAAAACCAGACTTGGAGCAGGTGCTGGTGCGGAAACCAGACTTGGAGCAGGTGCTGGTGTGAGAACCAGACTTGGAGCAGGTGCTAGGCGTGACTTTGGCGGAGGTGGCCTGGCCGGGGGTTGCGGCTTAGCACGCTGAAAAAACGGTGGTGGCGGCCGGGCAGGAGGTTGCGGCTTAGCATGCCAAAAAACCGGTGGTGGCGGCCGGGCAGGGGGTTGCGGCTTAGCATGCCGGAGGACTGGTGGTGGTGGCCGGGCAAGAGGTTGCGGCTTAGCACGCCGAAGGACTGGTGGCGGTGGCCGGGCAGGAGGTTGCGGCTTAGCATGCCGAAGGACTGGTGGCGGAGGACCTGGTCGCATGGTGATGCGGGGTTTCGTTCTCCCAGGAATACAGATCGGGCTTCGGACACAGCGTGCAGGTAAGAAATTATTTATTTAAGAAATAAATTATACTGGAACAAACAAAAACGTGCTCATAGCACTTAAGGCAGAAACAAAAGGAGCTAGCATGGGAGCTAGAAGGTAAACAGAGCCTTTAGCGTGGGAGCTAGAAGGTTTAGCGCAGGAAACAAAAGTCGTCATCTTTTGTATGGAAACAAACTTGGAAGAAAGACAGACTGACAGGAAATGCAGGCTTAAATAATAATGTCAGTGATGACAAACAGGTGCACGTCGGAAACACACGCGGCAGGTGAAAACAATAAGCAGCCATGGCAACAAACTCAGGTGTACCAACAGGCATTCAAGGAGTCCAAAACTAACAACAAACACAAGTGCCTCGAAAACGTAAACAAAAATATGATCCGGGCAGCGGATCATAACACTTTTCCACTCCGGAAGGTTTATACCAATTTGTGACACTTCTGTTTGGTTTGTTCGGTGCGCCAGCCACGTTCCAGCGCCTCATGGACCGAGTGCTGCGCCCCCACGCTGCATACGCGGCTGCCTACCTGGATGATATCATCATCCAGAGTAGCGGCTGGGAAAAACACATGCGGCAGGAGTCCCTGAGGCGGGCGGGGCTCACCGCCAACCCCCTCAAAGTGCGCGATTGGCCCGGAGGGAAGTACTGTATTTGGGGTACCACTTGGGGGGGCGGGGGGGGCAGGTGCAGCCGCATGTAGACAAGACGGTGGCAATCGCAGCCTGTCCACCCCCCAAGACGAAAAAAGAGGGGAGGCAGTTTTTGGGTCTGGCGGGCTACTACCGCCGGTTCATTCCCCGGTTCGCGGACCTATTCAGCCCACTGACTGATCTCACCCGAAAGGGTGCTCCAGATCTGGTCCAGTGGACAGCGCAGTGCCAGCGGGTGTTCGAGAAGGTAAAAACAGCACTCTGCGAGGAGCTGGTACTGCACATGCCTGACTTTGCCATCCCTTTCTGTCTGCAGGCGGACACGTCGGGCCGGGGACTGGGGGCGGTGCTGTCCCAGCGGGTGAACGAGTTATCTAATCACCTGTCTCTTTATTAGCAGCGTCGGAGACCATGGGGGGGGGGGGGGCAGAAGCAAGGAGAGATGAAGGAGAAGAGAGAAAAGCCCAGAGACAATTGCTGAAAAGAACCAATGCGACTCCAAATAAAGAGTGTTGTAAATCTGTACCCAAGGGTGTGTGGCCGTGGTCCATTGGTCCGAAAGAACCCACACAAAGACTTCCACAGTTGTATTTCTCTTCTTTTGTTGAGAAGAATGTTTATACATTCTTGGGTGGCAGGTATGTTTTGTACATAATTTCAGCAGTTTGCAAATGCACCAAATCATTGAATTTCAATATTTTTGATTCAATAAATAAAGGGTTTGTATGTTCTCTATATCCAACATTATGTATTATTCTAATTGATCTTTTTTGTGACACCGTTAGTGAATGAAGCGCGCATTTGTAGTTGTTTCTTCATATTACTACACAATAACTCAGATATGGTAACACTAGTGAGCAGTAGAGAATATGAGGTGATTTTTGGTCCAGAACATATTTTGCTTTATTCATTATTGACATGTTTTTTGCTACTTTGTTGTATATTTTTTACATGAGGTTTCCAATTAATTTTATCATCTATTATTATACCCAGAAATGTGTTTTCTTTTACCCTTTCAATATTTACTCTATCTATTTGTATTTCTGTTTGACTTACCTTTCTACTGTTACCGAATAGCTTTATTATAGTTTTGCTGAGATTCAAAGATAGTCAGTTTTTGTCAAACCATCTTTATAATTTGTTCATTTCTTCTGGTAGTATCTGTATTAGTTTCTGTGTGTTCTCTCTTGAACAAAACACAGTTGTATCATCTGCAAATAATACTAAATCTTTTGTACTTTACAAATGTCATTTGTATAAAGATTAAACAATTTTGGTCCCATTATTGCTCCTCTCTGAGCTGCCACCTTAACGTGGTAGAGGAGTTTGCGTGTCCCAATGATCCTAGGAGCTATGTTGTCCGGGGGCTTCTATGCCCCCTGGTAGGGTCTCCCAAGGCAAACTGGTCCTAGGTGAGGGATCAGACAAAGAGCAGCTCGAAGATCTCTATGAATAACACTGACAAGGAACCCAGATTTCCCTCGCCCGGACGCGGGTCACCGGGGCACCCCTCTGGAGCCAGGCCCGGAGGTGGGGCACGATGGCGAGCGCCTGGTGGCCGGGCCTGTCCCCATGGGGCCCGGCCGGGCACAGCCCGAAGAGGCAACGTGGGTCCCCCCTCCAATGGGCTCACCACCCATAGCAGGGGTCATAGAGGTCGGGTGCGATGTGAGCTGGGCGGGAGCCGAAGGCAGGGCACTTGGCGGTCCGATCCTCGGCTACAGAAGGTAGCTCTTGGGACGTTGAACGTCACCTCGCTGGGGGGGAAGGAGCCTGAGCTAGTGCGCGAGGTGGAGAAGTTCCGGCTAGATATAGTCGGACTCACTTCGACGCACAGCAAGGGCTCTGGAGCCAGTTCTCTCGAGAGGGGCTGGACTCTCTTCCACTCTGGCGTTGCCGGCAGTGAGAGGCAACGGGCTGGGGTGGCAATTCTTGTTTACCCCCGGCTCAGAGCCTGTACGTTGGAGTTCAACCCGGTGGACGAGAGGGTAGCTTCCCTCCGCCTTCGGGTGGGGGGACGGGTCCTGACTGTGGTTTGCGCTTACGCGCCAAACCGCAGCTCAGAGTACCCACCCTTTTTGGATTCACTTGAGGGAGTACTTGAGAGTGCTCCCCCGGGTGATTCCCTCGTTCTACTGGGGGACTTCAATGCTCATGTTGGCAGCGACAGTGAAACCTGGAGAGGCAGGATTGGGAAGAATGGCTGCCCGGCTGAACCCGAGCGGTGTTTTGTTATTGGACTTTTGTGCCCGTCACAGATTGTCCATAACGAACACCATGTTCAAACATAAGGGTGTCCATATGTGCACTTGGCACCAGGACACCCTAGGCCGCAGTTCCATGATCGACTTTGTAGTTGTGTCATCGGATTTGCGGCCTCATGTTTTGGACACTCGGGTGAAGAGAGGGGCGGAGCTTTCTACCGATCACCACCTGGTGGTGAGTCGGCTGCGATGGTGGGGGAGGATGCCGGACAGACCTGGCAGGCCCAAACGCATTGTGAGGGTTTGCTGGGAACGTCTAGCAGAGTCTCCTGTCAGACAGAGTTTCAATTCCCACCTCCGGAAGAACTTTGAACATGTCACGAGGGAGGTGCTGGACATTGAGTCCGAATGGACCATGTTCCGCGCCTCTATTGTCGAGGCTGCTGATTGGAGCTGTGGCCGCAAGGTAGTTGGTGCTTGTCGTGGCAGTAATCCTAGAACCCGTTGGTGGACACCGGCGGTGAGGGATGCCGTCAAGCTGAAGAAGGAGTCCTATCGGGTTCTTTTGGCTCATAGGACTCCTGAGGCAGTGGACAAGTACCGACAGGCCAAGCGGTGTGCGGCTTCAGCGGTCGCAGAGGCAAAAACTCGGACATGGGAGGAGTTCGGTGAGGCCATGGAAAACGACTTCCGGGCGGCTTCGAAGCAATTCTGGACCACCATCCGCCGCCTCAGGAAGGGGAAGCAGTGCACTATCAACACCGTGTATGGCGAGGATGGTGTTCTGCTGACCTCGACTGCGGATGTTGTGGGTCGGTGGAGGGAATACTTCGAAGACCTCCTCAATCCCACCAACACGTCTTCCTATGAGGAAGCAGTGCCTGGGGAGTCTGTGGTGGGCTCTCCTATTTCTGGGGCTGAGGTTGCTGAGGTAGTTAAAAAGCTCCTCGGTGGCAAGGCCCCGGGGGTAGATGAGATCCGCCCGGAGTTCCTTAAGGCTCTGGATGCTGTGGGGCTGTCTTGGTTGACAAGACTCTGCAGCATCGCGTGGACTTCGGGGGCGGTACCACTGGATTGGCAGACCGGGGTGGTGGTTCCTCTCTTTAAGAAGGGGAACCGGAGGGTGTGTTCTAACTATCATGGGATCACACTCCTCAGCCTTCCCGGTAAGGTCTATTCAGGTGTACTGGAGAGGAGGCTACGCCAGATAGTCGAACCTCGGATTCAGGAGGAACAGTGTGGTTTTCGTCCTGGTCGTGGAACTGTGGACCAGCTCTATACTCTCGGCAGGGTCCTTGAGGTTGCATGGGCGTTTGCCCAACCAGTCTACATGTGTTTTGTGGACTTGGAGAAGGCATTCGACCGTGTCCCTCGGGAAGTCCTGTGGGGAGTGCTCAGGGAGTATGGGGTATCGGACTGTCTGATTGTGGCAGTCCGCTCCCTGTATGCTCAGTGCCAGAGCTTGGTCCGCATTGCCGGTAGTAAGTCGGACACGTTTCCAGTGAGGGTTGGACTCCGCCAAGGCTGCCCTTTGTCACCGATTCTGTTCATAACTTTTAGGCGCAGTCAAGGCGTTGAGGGGATCTGGTTTGGTGGCTGCAGGATTAGGTCTCTGCTTTTTGCAGATGATGTGGTCCTGATGGCTTCATCTGGCCAGGATCTTCAGCTCTCGCTGGATCGGTTCGCAGCCGAGTGTGAAGCGACTGGGATGAGAATCAGCACCTCCAAGTCCGAGTCCATGGTTCTCGCCCGGTAAAGGGTGGAGTGTCATCTCCGGGTTGGGGAGAAGATCTTGCCCCACGTGGAGGAGTTCAAGTACCTCGGAGTCTTGTTCACGAGTGAGGGAAGAGTGGATCGTGAGATCGACAGGCGGATCGGTGCGGCGTCTTCAGTAATGCGGACGCTGTATCGATCCGTTGTGGTGAAGAAGGAGCTGAGCCGGAAGGCAAAGCTCTCAATTTACCGGTCGATCTACGTTCCCATCCTCACCTATGGTCATGAGCTTTGGGTTATGACCGAAAGGACAAGATCACGGGTACAAGCGGCTGAAATGAGTTTCCTCCGCCGGGTAGCGGGGCTCTCCCTTAGAGATAGGGTGAGAAGCTCTGCCATCCGGGAGGAGCTCAAAGTAAAGCTGCTGCTCCTCCACATCGAGAGGAGCCAGATGAGGTGGTTCGGGCATCTGGTCAGGATGCCACCCGAACGCCTCCCTAGGGAGGTGTTTAGGGCACGTCCGACCGGTAGGAGGCCGCGGGGAAGACCCAGGACACGTTGGGAAGACTATGTCTCCCGGCTGGCCTGGGAACGCCTCGGGGTCCCACAGGAAGAGCTGGACGAAGTGGCTGGGGAGAGGGAAGTCTGGGCTTCCCTGCTTAGGCTGCTGCCCCCGCGACCCGACCTCGGATAAGCGGAAGAAGATGGATGGATGGATGGTCCCATTATTGATCTTTGAGGTACGCCACAAGATATTTTCAGCTCTGTAGACGTTTGTTCTCCTATCTTCACATATTGCTTCCTGTTGGTTAAGTAGCGTCTACCTAGTTCAAGACCAACCCTTAAGGCCATACCGTTCTAATTTGTTTATGAAGATATTATGATTGATTGTGTTAAATGCTTTTGTTAAATCCATAAACACTGTCGCTGTGCCCTATCTATAGCATTGGTAATTTATTTTGTTACTTCTATTAATGCCATTGATGTTGAAATGTTGGCTCTGTATTCGTATTGGTTGTCTGTGAGTATTTCATTTTTATTCATGAATTTGTCTAATCTGTTGTTAAACAGTTTTTCAATTTTTTGGAAAATTGTGGAAGTAGAGAAACAGGTCTGTAGTTTGTCACCAGTCAAATAAATTGGTACGACTTTTGTTTTTTTCATTTTGTCTGGGAATTTCCCTGTTTGAAATGATAGGTTGCTGATATATTGTCAAGGTTCTGCAATCTCTTCAATTAACTCCTTTATCGTTTCCATATAAATTCCATTACAATCAGTTGAGGTCTTGGATTTACATTTTTTCACAATATTGATTATTTCCTCGGCAGCACGTTGACACAGGGGTTAGTACGTGTGCCTCACAATACGAAGGTCGTGGGTTCGATCCTGGGCTCGGGATCTTTTTGTGTGGAGTTTGCATGTTCTCCCCGTGACTGCGTGGGTTCCCTCCGGGTACTCCGGCTTCCTCCCACCTCCAAGACATGCACCTGGGGATAAGTTGATTGGCAACACTAAAATTAGCCCTAGTGTGTGATTGTGAGTGTAAATGTTGTCTGTCTATCTCTGTTGGCCTTGCGATGAGGTGGCGACTTGTCCAGGGTGTACACCGCCTTCCGCCCGAATGCAGCTGAGATAGGCTCCAGCACCCCCCGCGACCTCGTATGGGACAAGCGGTAGAAAATGGATGGATGGGATGGATTATTTCCTTTTTTGTCACACCTTCGAGGAACATCAAGTTGCGATTTCTGTCTATAGTGTCATTCAAGTCCTCAATTGAATCAGGTCTGAAATCTTGACCTCCAAATTTGGTCCAATATTCACAAAGTACTTATTGAAGTTTTCAACTACTTTGTTCATGTTGTCATTTTTTAAATTTCTATCTGAGAAGTATTTAGGGTAATCTTTCTTAGCACCATTTTTAATTATGCTATTTAGGATGCTCCATGTTGCTCTCATATTGTTCTTGTTCCGGTCTAATAATTGTCTGCTATATTCTTTTCTACGTGTTTGTAGTATACAAGTTAGCTTGTTCTTACACGTTTTGTACTTGTTTTCTGCCTCTTTAAATCTTTATGTTATAAATGTTCTATATTATGTATTTTTCTTGTTGCAATCATTTTTCAGTCCTTTTGTCATCCATGGTTGATTGTTTTTCTTTTGCTTCTTACTAAGTTGTTTCAATGGACAGTGTTTGTCATTAAGAACATAATTTTCACTGTATACATTATCTCAACTTTGATCTCTCATGTCATTCTTGAAAGCTGTCATACTTTGTTCTGTGCATATTCTTCGAATTGTCTTTTTGTCATCAATGTTCCTCTTCTTGTTGTTTCCGTCATAAATTGTGAAAACTGAGATTATCACTGATGGTCGCTTATGGTATTATTATCAAAATCATTAGTAAAATATTATTAATAAGTGTGGCGCTGTGTTCTGATATTAAGTTGCCTTAATACAGTTCTCAAAAATATCAATATTTGACTTAGGGGATCTATATATACAGCTGATTAATGTGTTCTTGTATTTTTCATGACATATTTCAATGGTTATACATTCTAAGATATTATCAATAGCTAATTACATTTTTTTATGCCACTTTGTAGTTTAAATTCTTTATCACGTACAAATTTATTTCCCTCTGTTCTTGTTAGTTCTGTTGATATAATTGAGTTCATATCTTTCAAGGTCAAAATCCATTCTTTTTTTTTAGCATTTATCCATGGTCTGAGATAGCGATCACTTTGAGGGATTTGTTGAATTGTTTAAAAAAAATGCTTCATACTGTTGTAGTTTGTATACAAAATTGTACTGTTTAAATAAATAATCGACAGGTAAGAAATACAACATTTTTATCCCTATTTAATTATAATTCGGGACTATTATGATCTATGCTGAAGGTCTTCAGTTCCACT
Source organism: Nerophis lumbriciformis (assembly GCF_033978685.3). Lineage (NCBI taxonomy): Eukaryota > Metazoa > Chordata > Actinopteri > Syngnathiformes > Syngnathidae > Nerophis > Nerophis lumbriciformis. The sequence continues at coordinate 23,661,325 of NC_084578.2, read as the reverse complement.
CATTCTTGTTCAGCAATATTTTGTGTTGCCCTATGAATGTCTATAAGTGTAGATGAATGTGCACCTAAGTAAAGATCTTCTTGTTCGGTAATCCCTTGGAGCGTTGTAATTTTGTAGTTGAATGTTAATGTTTGTTTTCCGTCAGACTCCATTATCTTTGTTATGGCTCTGAATACACATGTTTTAATACTTCAAGCCTTTTTTTACTCTTTTTCGACAAACCCGCGAGGAATAATTAGTGAGCATTCACTTTTTACCAGCATCCCCCGTGACCCCAAACGGGACAAGCAGTAGCAAATGGATGGATATATTTATATTTAAAAAAAAGTTTATTTTAAATGTTATTTTATTAATGTATTTATTTCTGCAATGCAAGCAGCCCATATTATTATTTTTCAATGCGAGGCATTTTTTGACCGGCCATTCACGTCCCTGTGCTGATCATGCTGCTCCAATATAATCAACATTTTGACTACTGATAGTGTTACTGTTATTGTTGCTGTTATCGTAAATTTGGATTCAAATAGGACATCCTTAGCTGAAGATGTTCTCTGGGACATGTACACTCAATATTCTAGCCTTTGGAAGGTGAAATAGTCAGCTCAGTGACTATGTGGAAGGGGGTGGCGGGCTATTTTGGAGTGTATGGAGGTTTGGTTTGGAGGATTATGTATATTTTGCAAATCCAAAAAAAACCTCAGATGGAAAAAAAAAAGACAAAAAAGTGAGAGAAGTGTGTTATGCGTTCCAAGTGTGGTTCACTGGGCATTTGTGTAACACAGCTTTTTATGGGTTGTAGGACATTGTAGGAATAAAATAAACAAAACATGTCAATCGTGTTGTGATTGTGTTATGATTGTGATTGTGTGTGTGTGTCCAGAGCTCACACATGCTTCAATCGTCTGGACCTGCCAGCATACGCATCCTTCTCGATGCTGTACGAAAAGATGGTGACTGCAGTGGAGGAGACCAGCACATTTGGTTTGGAGTGAAGGCAAAAGGTTGTCTTTAGCAGGACACGTGGACAACAACAGTCCTGAACACAGTGGATCATTCTGGAACACTTTTTGAAAAAGAACCAAAAAGATGAAAATGTTTTCACTCAGCCTTCAGTGAACTGCCTTCTTCACTCTTCTCCACGTCCTCCTTGTGCACCTTAGAGAGCCAATGTTCTCCATTCTCCTCTCTGGACCTCAAAACTGTGTCTGCTCAATCCCAGAAGCTCACAAAACTTCCCGTCGCAGTCGGATGATTGACAGCTTGAAGAATGTCAGGAAACATATTTCATGTACTCGTTGACACAGAAGACGCACATCATCATGCCAGCTTCAAGATAAGCTCAGATACTATGATCGCTGTGGAGTGTGAAACACAACTTGAAAACACCAGATCAAACATTAACGTACTTTAAGAAATAATTGAATGAATAAACATAAACATAAAAAATAAGCGAATGAATAAATCACAACTTGAGCACATCGCCCAAACATGAACATATGTGAATGAATGAATCACAACGTAAACACACCTGCTCATATGTGAATGAATGAAATAGGTGAATCACAAGTGATGCATAAGCGATGATGTGTAAATATATATATATATATATATATATATATATATATATATGTATATATATATATATATATATATATATATATGTATCTCATTGTACCTGTGTATAGTGACAATAAAAGACATTATATTCTATTCTATAATATATACTGTATATATATATGTATATATATATATATATATATGTATATGTGTACATACATACCTATATATATATATATGTATATATATATATATATATATATATATACATATATATATATATATATATATATATATATATATATATACATATATATATATATATATACATATATATATGTGTACATACATACTTATATATATATATATATATATATATATATATATATATGTATATATATATATATATATATATATACATATATATATATATATATATATATATATACACATATAGGTATTTTTATTGTCACTATACACAGGTACAATGAGATTAAAAGCAACTCCAGTATCAGTGCGACAGTCTACAAATATGGAACACATAGCAAGAAAACAAAAAAAGAGGTAAGGTGCACAGTCCAGTCCTGAGAACGTATGTTCAGAATGTGTTTTTTACAGGAATAAATATTATACTATAAATATAACATGTGTATATATATATATATATATATATATATATATATATATATATATATATATATATATATATATATATATATATATATATGTATGTGTGTAAGTATGTGTGTATGTATGAATGTATGTCTGTTTGGGCGTGTGTGTATCTGAGATCCTGCATGGTCACAATGGGCAAACCTTAAAAACTTCAAAACAAAAACACAACTTAAAAGTTGTGCATATTGTTTTTTCTGCTGACATTTTAGAATAAAGTTAAAAAAAACTTCACAGGTGAACTTGATTTGTCCAAACTTTGGAATGTACTTTTTACACATCTCTTTTTAAATACTACTTTTTACACAACTTGATGTTCTAACAAGTAAGTGTTTTGATTCATCAAAAATAAATGAAGAATTTTAGTCAAAGTATTGGTAGAATTACTATTTAACATCCTCTTCATCATGCTCTTCAAAATACTTTTTTAACAATTAATCATCAGTACTCACCATAGCCAGCCTGCATGGTTTCAGGGAAGTGACCACTGATCTTAGAGTATAAGCAGCAGCTTGTACATTGCAAAACTTATATTTTACCTGAAGGTTACTGTTCCTTGTTTGAAAAGTTTAAAAAGTTTAAAAAGCACTAAAATGATCAACAGTTGGACATTCCAAAGCTTATAGAAATTAAATACACCTGTAAAGTTGAAGTGCAGCATACTTCATCCTGAAATCTCACCCAATATCCACAAGTTTGTGTGAATATTAAATACACAAACTCATGGCCATGTATGACTTCTGAGACATACTTTTTGATAGCATGTGATAAAACACAGAGCAGTATTTTGACTGTTGTGGATGAAACACAAAGTACCTTGACTTTCATGCAGATAAAAAGGGCAGTGTTGTGTAAGTGTTGGGGTGCATGCAAAATAAACGGTGTTGTACACAAGTGTTAGGCTAGAGTAGTACTACATGTACATGCAGACTTTTCAGGTCCAATACTGCATGGGTGTTGGTCCTGCTCAACTATGTGAGTAATGCCTTGCTGCCATTGTCTTCTAGCTTGATATTGCATGCTGAAAAACTGCAATATTATTTTATCATGCTGAAATACTGAAAGAGACTGTGTTTACTCACTTTTTGCATGAAGGAGCTGTTTTTCATTGTGGAAGTCACAAAAAGAAGACATTCAATCGCTTCCAATGACAACACACTAGTTTCTCTATCATATTGTAATATCTGGGCGAGTACAGTATGTGGCGAGCATGCTTCTAACTTTTACACAAACAGGTGGGTGATGATGATGACGTTCATTGCATCATCATTCAATAGGGCTGACTTGTAAACAATAGAAGATATGTTTGTGTAGCCCTCTGTGTAAATAACTACATGTACATCTGTCCTGTTGTGTGTATAAATATATATTTTGCACTGAATGTACCAAAGGGGCTTGAAAAGTCAACCATTTTTTCCTGTGAAAGAGCATCCAACACACATGTGGTATGTTTGACTCCTTTAAAATAAGATTGGATCCTCTCTCACTTCCTGAGAGAATCTTGACAAACTTGGCAGAAAACACATTCTGTGAAATAACTGTGGGACAGACTTGATCAAAATGTACATGCATCAATATCCGATCAATAAAAAGGATGCGACCTTGGGGGTTGATTAAAGGCTTAGCTTGTTTGACACTACAAGAAAAACAATCCACTTCCAGAAAAATAATCTACGAAAGTACCACTAATCAACTTTATGAAGCACATTTCGTCAAACATTAAATACACTTAAAAATACTCAAATATTATTGTGGAATTCAGTGTACTGGAATTCATTTTGTGTAGTTTTTTTGTAGTACAATAATATGTGCTGATTTGATCACACTTTATAAATGACTAAATCAATACTCCTACAATTTCACAATATCCAGTCAAGAAAAAACATCTGCAGCATTGATGAAAAAAAACAAACTGTTTTGCTTTCTTCAACTCTAATGTTAAATATTAAATTTTTATCATCATGATGCTGGTGTGACATCGTTTTGTATATATATTTTTTAATCTATGATATAACGATAGCAGCGTCATTAGACTGAATTTGTATTAGTAATGTTTGTTATTATCAAACTTATATTACCATCACTAATACAACTATTTTTTTGTAACCATGCTTATCCATCTCCGAACCCAACCGGTTGAGACAGATGTCGGCCCCTTAGTCTGGGTTGTTTTGGAGGTTTTTCTTGCCTCTGTCACAGAGCATTAGTTTATGTGGGTTTCACTTATATACAGTACATCTAGTTTAGCTAGTTAATGTGTAAAGTGCCTTCAGATGACTGCTGTAAAATGAAATTTCACATTTCATTTCAAAATATGTATATACGCCAACATGTTAACCTCAATGAAACAATTTCAGGAGAAATGCTGAAGCTGAACTGAAGTGCCACTTGAATATAAATTTAATGTAAAACATATTTGAAGGTTCAAATGATTTGTATGTCAAAGAGTTAACGCTCAACTGAAATGCTAGTGTTATGTAAAAATGGTTTAAAGGTTGAAATAGTTTAAAAGTTTGAAAGGCGAATAGTAAAAGTTGTACTGAATAGAGTCAGCACACTTCCAAAACGGTACAAAGTAACATACTCTCTGATTTTTAACTCTAAATATACAAAATTAACTAAAGTGAAAGTATAAGACATTAAAATTATAATGCTAGCATGCTATCAGGGGAGCAGCTAGCATACTTCTAAGATGGCACCAAGTAACGGAATCCATGACTATTTGGTCAAAAAGTACGAAAACAGCTTGAATGCTAGCATAAAACGTTGGCACGCTAATGTTAGCATGCTAACAGAGGAAAAGCTAGGATACTTCTAAGATGGCGCCAGGTAACGAAACCATGAATATTAGGTAAAAAAGTATAAAATTAGTTCAAATGCTAGCATAAAGTGTTAGCATGCTAACATTAGCATACTAATGCTAGCATGCTAACATTAGCATACTAATGTTAGCATGCTAACAGGGGGGGAGCTAGCATACTTCTTGGATGGCGAAATATACCATTATTAAGTAAAATAAAAGGGCAGCACGGTAGAACAGGAGTTAGTGCATCTGCCTCACAATACGAAGGTCCTGAATAGTCTTGGGGGGATCTTTCTGTGTGGAGTTTGCATGTTCTCCCAAAGACTGCATGGGTTCCCTCCGGGTACTTCGGCTTCCTCCCACTTCCAAAAGACATGCACCTGGGGATAGGTTGATTGGCAACACTAAATTGTACATTGAGACTCTTTGTAACACTCGTGGCAGTAATGAACTAGCGTATTTTTCATATATATTTTTCATATATATGTAAAATACGTACATATATTTCAAAATGTTTGAAATATATATAAATATATATATATATATATATATATATATATATATATATATATATATATATATATATATATATCCATCCATCCATCTTCTTCCGCTTATCTGAGGTTGGGTCACAAAAGCAGCAGCCTAAGCAGGGAAGCCCAGACTTCCCTCTCCCCAGACATTTCGTCCAGCTCCTCCCGGGGGATCCCGAGGTGTTCCCCGGCCAGCCGGGAGACATAGTCTTCCAAACGTGTCCTGGGTCTTTGTTTGTGTGTGTATGAATAATGAGACCTGAGACAAGTGTATATTCTAGTCCGACTGTATTCAACTGGCTTCAGAACATCCCACACGCCCACTTCCTGCTGCTGGGGCATACCATTTCACAAGGGGTGTTATGACAACACAAACCCTATAACATCTCCCCTTTTATATATGTCAACTTTTACATTGCTGAAAACCTTAGTACAAGCACAGTGAGAACCAATATTTTAGTGCAAATAATACTTAGTGCAAATCAATGTCATTCCAGCATTATAACAATCTTTTTTCACTTTTTTTTTTTTTTTTTTTTTTTTTGTGTGTGTGTCCACAACCTTAACAAATCAGTCCCAGGTATACTTTAACCACAAAACCCAAGAGTTCGGATGTGCCTAAAGATTAAGTCTGTCCGGCGCTTTCACCACCCTGCCACTGGCCGTCCTGTGCCCGGCTGGCGCAAATAGTGGTGGTGGTGATGGTGATGGGGATGGAGGTGGTCCAGCCATAGGCTGGTGCTGGTCACTCTGCCTGAGTGGCCTGACGGCCTGGACACCTGTGTCAGTGTCCATTACTTTGCTGGGTGGACCGCTGGGTTGCCCATCAGGTGGGCAGCTGTGCTGTACACAGTTTTGCTCAGGGTGGCGCAGGGTGGCGCTCTGCCGCGTGCCTCTCCGCTGGTCTCAAACCCACCCGGTTACGGCGATAGAATGTCCCCTCAACATCCACTAGGTACGATCTGGGGCCCACCTGTTGTAGACAAACTCCTCTTCGCCACCTGCCTGTCCTGTCCCCAGGCAGGGGCTTCATCCTTATGTCCTGTCCAATACACAGCTCAGGCAGGTCCCTGGCCGATCTGTCGTACCAGAGTTTGGCTGTCTGGTGTTTTATCCGCAGCTTGTCTGGGACCCCAGTGACCACACTTGGCTCCAAAAGAGTGTCAGCGACTGGGAGCGGAGTCCTCAGCCTACGAGACATCAGCCTCTGTGCGGGGCTGCTGAGCATGCCCTCCGTGGGCGTGTTCCTCCACTGCAAAATGGCCAGCCATGGGTCATTACCCGTGCTGGCTGCCTTCTTGCACAGAGCCTTCACTATCTTCACGGCCGATTCGGCCTTCCCGTTCGATTTTGGGTGCCTGGGGGAGGACTTGACATGGTCAAAGTCCCACTCCTTTGCGAATCTCCTGAAGGTCTCACAATCAAACTGAGACCCACAATCTTTTATCACGCGATCCGGTTGTCCATGACGTGAAAACTGGGCCTTGCACCTTAGCACTGTGGTCTCCGCTGAAAGTTCTGGAAGCAGCTCTATTTCCCAGAAATCAGAATAATGGTCAACAATAATCAGAAAGTCTTTGCCCGCTTGTTTGAACAGATCCATGCTGAGGATCTGCCAAGGTTGTGTAGGAAGTGCATGGGACATCATTGTCTCCCGCTGCTGCTCATGTGAGTATTCATTGCACGTTGAGCACTGGCTCACATAGTCCTTGATCTCGCTGTGCATGTTGGGCCAGAACAGCGTGTCTCTGGCTTGTCTGTAGCAGGCATCTCCTCCTACATGGCTGGTATGGATGCGTTTCAACATCCCTGCACGCAACGATTTTGGTACTATGACTCTCTGGCTTCTGAATAGTACTCCATCCTGTGCACTGATCTCGTCCCTGATTGACCAGTATTCTCTTATCGCCAGAGGAGCTTCCTCTCGGCAATCTGGCCATCCCTGGATCACCACTTCTTTCAATAACTGAAGGCTCCCATCGCCCTCCGTGTGCAGTCTTATCTGGTTTAGCCGCTGGCTGGTGACGTTCAGGTATTCAGCCTGGTTTATTAACTCAGTGGCTTCTTGCTCCCTCTGCAGGCAGCAGATGGACTGCTTTGTATATTTAGTGCCTGTGTTGGAGCAGTGGCCCTGCTTAGTGTATCACTAATATGCATATCAGGACCTGGCTTGTACACTACCTTGAGATTGTAGGCCTGGAGAGTGAGCAGCATGCTCTGAAGTCGTTTGGGTGCTGTGAGGAGGGGCTTTGTGAAGATTGAAATGAGCGGCTTGTGGTCCGTTTCTGCTATTATCTCCGCTCGCCCATACAAATAGTAATGAAAACGCTGGCACGAAAACACAATACTCAAACACTCTTTTTCTATTTGTGCATAATTCTGTTCAGTCTGGGTTAGCGCCTGTGACGCGTACCTCACAGGCTGACCCTCCTGCATCAGGCAGCAGCCCAGTCCTTTCTGACTCGCATCGCTCTGGATGACGACTGGCTTTGTCACGTCGTAGTATCTCAGGATTGGGGCAGTTGTGACCAGTCGCTTGATCTCTTCGACTGCAGCGTCGTGTTTGGGCAGCCAGTGCCATGGGACATCTTTGTCCAACAGCCTCCGTAGTGGCTCGCATACCTCAGAGAGGCGTGGCATGAACCTTGCGAGGTATGTCACAAATCCGATGATCCGCTGTACGGCCTTGGCGTCTTCGGGGTGTGGCATGTCCCGGACCGCCCTACTTTTGTCAGGGTCCACTCTGAGCCCCGCTGCCGAGAGAATGTGTCCGTGAAACTTGACCTCTCTGACCCTGAATTGCAGTTTCCTTAAACTCAACCTCAGCTTAACCTCCCTGCACTTCTGCATGAGTGCCGTCAGTTTTGTGTCATGGTCATGTATGGCCTCGTCATCTGCCTCCCCACACCCAACCACCAGTATGTCATCTGCTATTGGCTCTACCCCGCTTAAACCTGCCAGTAGCTCGTGCTGCTTTCGCTGATATATTTCTGGGGCCACAGACACCCCAAATGGCAGCTTTAACCAGTGCTTCCTGCCCCACGGCGTCCAGAACGTGGTGGTGTAACTGCTCTCGTCTAGCTTACACTGCAAAAAAGCATCTCGTGCATCTACAAGTGTGAATATGCGAGCCCTGGGCAGCTTGTGTAACACATCTTCAAGTGTCGGCATTATGTAGTGAGACCTCCTTAGGGCCTGATTCAATGACTTAGGGTCTATGCAGATCCTTAACTTCTCTGGCTGTCTGATAATCACCATGTTGCTAATCCATTCAGTAGGCTCTGTCACTAAGATTAAATGGCCCTATTTTTCATATTTGTCTAGCTGAGCCTTGACTGCATCTCTGAGAGCCACTGGGACATTACGTGGAGAGGCCTGCACTGGGGCTACGTCAGTATGTAACTCAAAATGAACATCCCCTGGGAGTGACTCAACTGGCTCGTTAAAAACATCATGATAAGTCTGCACAAGGTGCTGCCTGGTTAGTGGCTCTGAGCTACTATGCCCTACCATAAGCAGCTCCTCTGGAATGGTAAAGTGCATTAAACCTAAACGCTCACTCGTTTCACCTGACAACAGGGGTCTTTGCCCGCTTCTTACTATCTCAAATTGTAGCTTGTGTGCTTTTCCCCTCACTAGACACTCTGTTCGGAATATGCCTATGGAGTGCATTGATTGACCCGAATACAGTACTAATCTGGTCTGGCTTGGTCGTAATTTAGCCTCTGGAGCAAGTCTCCTCATGTCTTTTATGCTCATTACATCACAGGTTGCCCCTGAATCTAACTGACACCTCTGAGACCCTCCATTCATTTTTATGTTGGCAAACCATTTCTTCCCCCGACCCTGAATTGCCCCTATGCACTCTGCTGTGTATATGTGGGCCTCTGTGTCAGACCTGTCCATGTCCTCATGTACCTCCATGTCAGCTGCATGTAACTGTCGTGTAGCTTGGCCCCTCTTCATACACACCTTGGCAAAATGATTTGCTGTTCCACAGTGGCGACAGTTTTTTCCAAATGCAGGACACAGGTCGCGTCCGCGCCTGTGCATGTTCCCGCAGAATTTGCACGTGCTGTTTTCACTCGTGCCTGGAGTCTGATACTGGAACCTGTCCGAGGTTCCTGCCTGGGTGGGACTCGGGCCATCTGTTGCATGCACTGTCTCTAGTGCCCTGTCCTGTGTGATCGTTTTTATCCTCTTGTCTGTCATTTCAGCAGCTCTGCATATTTCTATGGCTGATGCTAGTGTGAGATCCTTCTGTCTGAGTAGACGACGGCGCACGCTTTCATCACTCACACCCAGCACCAGTCTGTCTCTTATCAGATCCTCTCTGAGTTGTCCATACTCACAGGAAGCAGCCTTCTCCCTTAACTTTGTTACAAATGCATCAATGGGCTCCCCCTCATCTTGCTTGCAGATGCCAAAAACGTATCTCTCAAATATGACGTTTCTAGCTGGCTTGAAATATCCCTCCAAGGCATCGAGAATAACTGTCACGTCCTTTGCTTGCTCCGGTGTGAGTCCCAAGTTGTGTTTGTATATGTGACGACATTCCCCGCCAATCACTCTTCGTAAAGTTGATGCTTGTACCTCTTTTGCTTTGTTTTGTAATCCTGTAGCAAGTACAAAGTCTTCGAATTCTGCTCTGAAGTTTTCCCAGTTACTTGCAAGATCGCCGCTGATCTTCATCTCCTCCGGTGGCGGGATGTTTGTAGCCATGATGATGTTGTTAGCCTAGCTTGTTGCTATTTTCTTTCCTTTTTTTTCTTGTCTTCACGGGTCCCTCCGTGAAGCACAGTACTCTTCCACCTGACTATGTGGTTCTAGTCACTTCTGACACCATGTTTGTGTGTGTATGAATAATGAGACCTGAGACAAGTGTATATTCTAGTCCGACTGTATTCAACTGGCTTCAAAACATCCCACACGCCCACTTCCTGCTGCTGGGGCATACCATTTCACAAGGGGTGTTATGACAACACAAACCCTATAACAGTCTTGCCTGAAACACCTCCCTTGGGAGGCGTTCGGGTGACATTCTGACCAGATGCCCGAACCACCTCATCTGGCTCCTCTGGATGTGGAGGAGCAGCGGCTTTACTTTGAGCTCCTCCCGGATGACAGAGCTTCTCACCCTATCTCCAAGGGTGAGCCCCGCCACCCGGCGGAGGAAGCTCATTTTCGGCCGATTGTACCCGTTATCTTGTCCTTTCAGTCATAACCCAAAGCTCATGACCATAGGTGAGGATGGGAATGTAGATCGACCAGTAAATTGAGAGCTTTGCCTTCTTCACCACAACGGATCGATACAGCATCCACATTACTGAATACGCCACACCAATCCGCCTGTCGACCTCATGATCCACTCTTTCCTCACTCGTGAACAAGACTCCGAGGTACTTGAACTCCTCAACTTGGGGAAGATCTCCTCCCCAACCCGGAGATGGCACTCTACCCTTTTCCGGGAGAGAACCATGGACTCGGACTTGGAGGAGCTGATTCCAATTCCAGTCGTTTCACACTCAGCTGCGAACCGATCCAGTGAGAGATGAAGATCTTGGCCAATGAAGCCATCAGGACCACATCATCTGCAAAAAGCAGAGACCTAATCCTGCAGCCACCAAACCAGATCTCCTCAACACACTGACTGCGCCTAGAATATTTGTCCAAAAAAGTTATGAACAGAATCGGTGACAAAGGGCAGCCTTGGCGGGGTCCAACCCTCACTGGTAACGGGTCCAACTTACTGCCGGCGATTCGGACCAAGCTCTGACACTGATCATACAGGGAGCAGACCGCCACAATCAGACAGTCCGTTGCCCCATGCTCTCTGAGCACTCCCCACAGGACTTCCCGGGGTACACGGTCAAATGCCTTCTCCAAGTCCACAAAGCACATGTAGACTGGTTGGGCAAACTCCCATGCACCCTCAAGGACCCTGCCGAGAGTATAGAGTTGGTCCACAGTTCCACGACCAGGACGAAAACCACACTGTTCCTCCTGAATCCAAGGTTTGACTATCCGGCGTAGCCTACTCTCCAGTACCCTGAAAAGACCTTACAGAAAAGGCTGAGGAGTGTGATCACACGATAGTTGGAACACACCCTCCGGTTTCCCTTCTTAAAGAGAGGAACCACCACCCCGGTCTGCCAATCCAGAGGTACCGCCCCCGATGTCCACGCGATGTTGCGGAGTCTTGTCAACCAAGACAGCCCCACAGCATCCAGAGCCTAAAGGAACTCCGGGCGGTTCTCATCCACCTCCTTCGTGGCCCTTGCCACCGAGGAGCTTTTTAACTACCTTGGCAACCTCAGCCCCAGAAATAGGGGAGCCCACCACAGATTCCCCAGGCACTGCTTCCTCATAGGAAGACGTGTTGGTAGAATTGAGGAGGTCTTCGAAGTATTCCCTCCACCGATCCACAACATCCGCAGTCGAGGTCAGCAGAACACCATCCCCACCATACACGGTGTTGACATTGCACTGCTTCCCTTTCCTGAGGCGGCGGATGGTGGTCCAGAATCACTTTGAAGCCGTCTGGAAGTCGTTTTCCATGGCTTCCCCGAACTCCTCCCATGTCCGAGTTTTTGCCTCCGCGACCGCTGAAGCCGCACACCGCTTGGCCTGTCGGTACCTGTCTGCTTCCTGAGCCAAAAGAACCCAATGGGACTCTTTCTTCAGGTTGACGGCATCCCTCACCACACCAGCGGGTTCTAGGATTACCGCCACGACAGGCACTAACCACCTTGCGGCCACAGCTCCAATCTGCCGCTTCGACAATAGAGGTACGGAACATCGTCCACTCGGACTCAATGTTAAGCACCTCCTTCATGACATGTTCAAAGGTCTTCCGGAGGCGGGAATTGAAACTCTCTCTGACAGGAGACTCTGCTCGGCGTTCCCAGCAGACCCTCACAATGCGTTTGGGCCTGCCAGGTCTGTCCGGCATCCTCCCCCACCATCGCAGCCAACTCACCACCAGGTAGTGATCGGTAGAAAGCTCCGCCCATCTCTTCACCCGAGTGTCCAAAACATGAGACCGCAAATCCGATGACACAACTACAACGTCGATCATGGAACTGCGGCCTCGGGTGTCCTGGTGCTAAGTGCACATATGGACACCTTTATGTTTGAACATGGTGTTTGTTATGAACAATCTGTGACGAGCACAAAAGTCCAATAACAAAACACCACTCGGGTTCAGATCCGGGCGGCCATTCTTTCCAATCACGCCTCTCCAGGTCGTTGCCAAGTAGAACGAGGGAATCACCCGGGGGAGCACTCTCAAGTACTCCCTCGAGTGAATCCAAAAAGGGTGGGTACTCTGAGCTGGCGCATAAGCACAAACAACAGTCAGGACCCTTCCCCCACCCGAAGGCGGAGGGAAGCTACCCTCTCGTCCACTGAGTTGAACTCCAACGTGCAGGCTCTGAGCCGGGGGGGGAAACAAGAATTGTCACCCCAGCCCGTTGCCTCTCACTGCTGGCAACGCCAGAGTGGAAGAGAGTCCAGCCCCTCTCGAGAGAACTGGTTCCAGAGCCCTTGTTGTGCGTCAAAGTTAGTTCGACTGTATCTAGCCGGAACTTCTCCACCTCGCGCACTAGCTCAGGCTCCTTTCTCCCAGTGAGGTGACGTTCCACGTCCCAAGAGCTAGCTTATGTAGCCAAGGATCGGACCGCCAAGTGCCCTGCCTTCGACTGCTGCCCAGCTCACATTGCACCCGACCTCTATGGCTCCTGCTATGGGTGGTGAGCCCATTGGAGGGGGACCCATTGTAGGGGGGACCCACGTTGCCTCTTCGGGCTGTGCCTGACCGGGCCCCATGGGCACAGGCCCGTCCACCAGGTGCTCGCCATTGTGCCCCACCTCCGGGCCTGGCTCCAGAGGGGGGCCCCGATGATCCGCGTCCGAGCGAGGGAAATCTGGGTCCTTCGTTTTTATTTATTTTTCATATAGTACCCCGCCTTCCGCCCGAATGCAGCTAAGATAGGCTCCAGACCCCCCCGCGACCCCATAAGGGACAAGCGGTAGAAAATGGATGGATGGATGGATTATATACTGTATATATCCATCCATCCATCTTCTTCCGCTTATCCGAGGTCGGGTTGCGGGGGCAGCAGCCTAAGCAGGGAAGCCCAGACTTCCCTCTCCCCAGCCACTTCGTCCAGCTCTTCCTGTGGGACCCCGAGGCGTTCCCAGGCCAGCCGGGAGACATAGTCTTCCCAACGTGTCCTGGGTCTTCCCCGCGGCCTCCTACTGGTCAGACGTGCCCTAAACACCTCCCGAGGGAGGCGATCGGGTGGCATCCTGACCAGATGCCCGAACCACCTCATCTGGCTCCTCTCGATGTGGAGGAGCAGCGGCTTTACTTTGAGCTCCTCCCACATGGCAGAGCTTCTCACCCTATCTCTAAGGGAGAGCCCCGCCACCCGGCGGAGGAAACTCATTTCGGCCGCTTGTACCCGTGATCTTGTCCTTTCGGTCATAACCCAAAGCTCATGACCATAGGTGAGGATGGGAACGTAGATCGACCGGTAAATTGAGAGCTTTGCCTTCCGGCTCAGCTCCTTCTTCACCACAACGGATCGATACAGCGTCCGCATTACTGAAGATGCCGCACCGATCCGCCTGTCGATCCCACGATCCATTCTTCCCTCACTCGTGAACAAGACTCCGAGGTACTTGAACTCCTCCACTTGGGGCAGGGTCTCCTACCCCACCCCGGAGATAGCACTCAACCCTTTTCCGGGCGAGAACCATGGACTCGGAGGTGCTGATTCTCATCCCAGTCGCTTCACACTCGGCTGCGAACCGATCCAGCGAGAGCTGAAGATCCTGGCCAGATGAAGTCATCAGGACCACATCATCTGCAAAAAGCAGAGACCTAATCCTGCAGCCACCAAACCGGATCCCCTCAATGCCTTGACTGCGCCTAGAAATTCTGTCCATAAAAGTTATGAACAGAATCGGTGACAAAGGGCAGCCTTGGCGGAGTCCAACCCTCACTGGAAACGTGTCCGACTTACTGCCGGCAATGCGGACCAAGCTCTGACACTGATCATACAGGGAGCGGACTGCCACAATCAGACAGTCCGATACCCCATACTCTCTGAGCACTCCCCACAGGACTTCCCGAGGGACACGGTCGAATGCCTTCTCCAAGTCCACAAAGTACATGTAGACTGGTTGGGCAAACTCCCATGCACCCTCAAGGACCCTGCCGAGAGTATAGAGCTGGTCCACAGTTCCACGACCAGGACGAAAACCACACTGTTCCTCCTGAATCCGAGGTTCGACTATCCGGCGTAGCCTCCTCTCCAGTACACCTGAATAGACCTTACCGGGAAGGCTGAGGAGTGTGATCCCACGATAGTTAGAACACACCCTCCGGTTCCCCTTCTTAAAGAGAGGAACCACCACCCCGGTCTGCCAATCCAGAGGTACCGCCCCCGATGTCCACGCGATGCTGCAGAGTCTTGTCAACCAGGACAGCCCCACAGCATCCAGAGCCTTAAGGAACTCCGGGCGGTTCTCATCCACCCCCGGGGCTTTGCCACCGAGGAGCTTTTTAACTACCTCAGCAACCTCAGCCCCAGAAATAGAAGAGCCCACCACAGATTCCCCAGGCACTGCTTCCTCATAGGAAGACGTGTTGGTGGGATTGAGGAGGTCTTCAAAGTATTCTCTCCACCGATCCACAACATCCGCAGTCGAGGTCAGCAGAACACCATCCTCACCATACACGGTGTTGATAGTGCACTGCTTCCCCTTCCTGAGGCGGCGGATGGTGGTCCAGAATCGCTTCGAAGCCGTCCGGAAGTCGTTTTCCATGGCTTCCCCGAACTCCTCCCATGTCCGAGTTTTTGCCTCCGCAACCCCTCGGCCTGTCGGTAGCTGTCTGCTGTCTCAGGAGTCCTAGAGTGGCCGTGCGCGACCAGAGGGTCCCTGGTTCAATCCCCACCTAGTACTAACCTCGTCATGTCCGTTGTGTCCTGAGCAAGACACTTCACCCTTGCTCCTGATGGGTGCTGGTTAGCGCCTTGCATGGCAGCTCCCTCCATCAGTGTGTGAATGTGTGTGTGAATGGGTAAATGTGGAAGTAGTGTCAAAGCGCTTTGAGTACCTTGAAGGTAGAAAAGCGCTATACAAGTACAACCCATTTATCATTTATTATTTAAAAGAATAGGACTCCTTCTTCAGCTTGACGGCATCCCTCACCGCCGGTGTGAATTCCAACCTGACAAAGTAACAGGCGTTGAATCTGTGGTGGTGCTTTTTCGAGACTTTTGTTGAAATGGCATTTAGAGGTTAATGATCAGTCGCGAGCACAAATTCTCTGCCATTGATATATTTATTCATGGAACCTTTCACATCAATGTACTTCTCCCAGTGTCTCCTTTTCTATCTGGTAAACATTGTGCTTTGCAGCCGTCATTGTTCAAGATGCGTACTCTATGGAACTGTAAACAGGGAGGAGGCGTAGTTAATGCTCTAGTCTCGTGAGAGAATGTATGGGACTGGGAAAAAAAAACAGTCAAACAATTCTGATTCATTCAGACATCCGCCAAAATTAAACTAAAGCAAAAAATAAGCAAAAAACTTTAAAATATCAGAATGTGGAGGCACTTGAAGACTATATTGAAGAGTGCTTCGATCGTCTAGTCATGGGGAAGCCCTCAAAGACGCCAACATCAAAAAGGTCCCGCCTGGAAGACTCACCGCCAACACTATGTGTCACAGCCGATTTCAAGTTTCACTGATATCTTGGATTCCATCTACAAGAGGCTGACTTGAGTGGGTGGCTGCCTTGCACTTGTCGAAGTGCTCCACAAGGAATTCAAGATTCAAGATTCAAGACGCTTTATTATTGTCCATTCTTTAACATGTACAAGACACATAAGAACTGAAATTTCATTTTTGGCACAGTCCCACTAAGAGCAGACATACGTTTCAGGGAGACAAGACGGGACCGCCAACGGGTCAGCCACTTACGGCGCTCCTTAAAAAAGGTTGGAAAAAGGTGATATTGGGAAAGGGAAGAAGAATAAAAAATATCCGTCTAAGGCTGGACCCTCAGGAGGGGGTCCAGACTGAGTCCAAAGGAAAAAAAAAACAACCCTACCAAAAATTACAAGCCATCCGAGAGAGTTTGGACTTCGGACAACAACAGGTTGTCTCTCTCGCCCAAGAGAATGCTGCTCTTCATTAGTTTGTAAAATCCCTCACCGACAAAGTGGCTCAACTCACCCGGGAAAACAAGATCATGAAGGAGACCAGTGACGTGCAGCTCCGCCTCACCTGCCATCATGGAAAGAAAAAAAATGTAAAAATATTTTTTTTTATTAAATTGTTATATGTATCCAGTGATTATACTATAAAGTTATTTTCCATTTAACTTCACCCGTTTTAGATTATTTTTATTTAAAATCGCTGAATTTTCACATTTGCCGTTCAAATACTGAGAAGAGAGGTGCGGTGAACAGCAGTCAGTTGAGGCACATCACTGCGTTGTGCCTCACCATGGATTGCGGACTCGGCTAACTGCTGGTCTGCTGTGCAGTGAGACCGTATTGCTATATGAATTATATTATACATTTCCATAGTTTAGTTAGCTGAGGTATATAATGTACAGTGTATTTTGTCAACAACTGTATGTGTGTAAAGTATTTCTTGTGCTGAGCGATCATAAAACGGCTGCAAAAGACGCACTGGCTGAGGCTCGCCTCCTGCACCCCCGCCGTAGAATGCACGGCAACCCCTGACGGGAGTGTTATATCAACTAAAGCCCACACTTAAACTTTCCACGTGCAAGATTGAATGTATTTAAAAAAGTTATTTCATAAGAAGCCAAAAAGTGCAAAAACAATAATGTTCGTGTTGGAGGAGTTGTGAATGACTGCAGGGCCACAACATTAGGTACACCTGCAGACTAATTCACAACTCCTCCAACACGAACATTATTGTTTTTGCACTTTTTGGCTTCTTATTAAATAACTTTTGTAACCTATTTTTATGGGCTTTCCTCTTTGTCAATCAATCAATCAATCAATGTTTATTTATATAGCCCTAAATCACAAGTGCCTCAAAGGGCTGCACAAGCCACAACGACATCCTCGGTACAAAGCCCACATAAGGGCAAGGAAAAACTCACCCCAGTGGGACGTCGATGTGAATGACTATGAGAAACCTTGGAGAGGATCGCATATGTGGGTAACCCCCTCCCCCTCTAGGGGAGACCGAAAGCAATGGACGGCGTGGCACAGTGGAAGAGTGGCCGTGCGCGACCCGAGGGTCCCTGGTTCAATCCCCACCTAGTACCAACCTCGTCATGTCCGTTGTGTCCTGAGCAAGACACTTCACCCTTGCTCCTGATGGGTGCTGGTTAGCGCCTTGCATGGCAGCTCCCTCCATCAGTGTGTGAATGTGTGTGTGAATGGGTAAATGTGGAAGTAGTGTCAAAGCGCTTTGAGTACCTTGAAGGTAGAAAAGCGCTATACAAGTACAACCCATTTATTTATTTATCATTTATGTCAAGTGGGTCTGACATAATATTGTGAGAGTCCAGTCCATAGTGGATCCAACATAATAGTAAGAGTCCAGTCCATAGTGGGGCCAGCAGGACACCATCCCGAGCGGAGACGGGTCAGCAGCGCAGAGATGTTCCCAGCCGATGCACAGGCGAGCGGTCCACCCCGAGTCCCAACTCTGGACAGCCAGCACTTCATCCATGGCCACCGGACCTGTGCCCCCCCCCCCCCCCCCCCTCCACAAGGAATAGGGGAGCAGAGGAGAAAAGAAAAGAAACGGCAGATCAACTGGTCTAACAGGGGGGCTATTTAAAGGCTAGAGTATACAAATGAGTTTTAAGATGGGACTTAAATGCTTCTACTGAGGTAGCATCTCTAATTGTTACCGGGAGGGCATTCCATAGTACTGGAGCCCGAATAGAAAACGCTCTATAGCCCGCAGACTTTTTTTGGGCTCTGGGAATCACTAATAAGCCGGAGTTCTTTGAACGCAGATTTCTTGCCAGGACATATGGTACAATACAATCGACAAGATAGGACGGAGCTAGACCGTGTAGTATTTTATACGCAAGTAGTAAAACCTTAAAGTCACATCTTAAGTGCACAGGAAGCCAGTGCAGGTGAGCCAGTATAGGTGTAATATGATCAAACTTTCTTGTTCTTGTCAAAAGTCTAGCAGCCGCATTTTGTACCAATTGTAGTCTTTTAATGCTAGACATAGGGAGACCCGAAAATAATACGTTACAGTAGTCGAGACGAGACGTATCGAACGCATGAATAATGATCTCAGCGTCGCTAGTGGATAAAATAGAACGAATTTTAGCGATATTACGGAGATGAAAGAAGGCCGTTTTAGTAACACTCTTAATGGGTGATTCAAACGAGAGAGTTGGGTCGAAGATAATACCCAGATTCTTTACTGAGTCGCCTTGTGTAATTGTTTGGTTGTCAAATGTTAAGGTGGTATTATTAAATAAATGTCGGTGTTTAGCAGGACCGATAATCAGCATTTCCGTTTTCTTGGCGTTGAGTTGCAAGAAGTTAGCGGACATCCATTGTTTAATTTCATTAAGACACGCCTCCAGCTGACTACAATCCGGCGTGTTGGTCAGCTTTAGGGGCATGTAGAGTTGGGTGTCATCAGCATAACAATGAAAGCTAACACCGTATTTGCGTATGATGTCGCCTAGCGGCAGCATGTCAATACTAAAGAGTGCAGGGCAAAGAACCGAACCCTGAGGAACTCCGCACGTTACCTTAACATAGTCCGAGGTCACATTATTATGGGAGACGCATTGCATCCTGTCAGTAAGATAAGAGTTAAACCACGACAAAGCTAAGTCTGACATACCAATACGTGTTTTGATACGCTCTAATAAAATATTATGATCGACGGTATCGAAAGCAGCGCTAAGATCAAGAAGCAGCAACATAGATGACGCATCAGAATCCATCGTTAGCAGTAGATCATTAGTCATTTTTGCGAGGGCTGTCTCCGTAGAGTGATTTGCCCTGAAACCGGATTGAAAAGGTTCACAGAGATTGTTAGACACTAAGTGTTCATTTAGCTGCTGTGCGACAATTTTTTCGAGGATTTTCGAAATAAAGGGAAGGTGGGACACCGGTCGGTAGTTTACCATGAGGTCAGGATCAAGGTTAGGTCTTTTGAGCAGAGGATGAATAACCGCTTTCTTGAATGCTAGGGGAACAGTGCCAGAGGAGAGTGATAAGTTTTTAATATTTAGCACTGATGGACCTAATAATACAAAAAGCTCCTTGATAAGTTTCCCAGGAAGTGGGTCAAGTAAACATGTTGTTTGTTTTATCCCACTTACACGCCGTAATAGTTCCTCTAATGTTTTTTCATCAAAAAGAGAGAGACTATTTTGTATTGCAGTATCCGTCGTAGATACAGTTGTATCTGTGTTAATAGAACCCAGTTGTAGCTGGTATGCGTTGTCTTTAATCTCCTTTCTAATGAGTTACATTTTCTTATTAAAGAAATTCATAAAGTCATCTGCCGAGTGGGTGGAGCTATTGGGAGGAGTCCCTTGTTGGGTTAGCGATGCTACTGTACTAAACAAAAATTTAGGGTCGTTTTTGTTGAGGCGGATGAGATTTGAGTAATATTTAGCTTTAGCTAAGGTAAGCATGCGTTTATACGATATTAAACCATCACTCCATGCTTGATGGAAAACCTCAAGCTTGGTCGCGCGCCATTTGCGTTCCTACTTTCTACATGATAATTTATGAGCTCTGGTTTCTTCTGTAAACCATGGGGTGCGCCTTTTAGGGGCCCTTTTTTGTTTTAGCGGTGCTATACTATCAATGGTTTTGCGCAGGGCATTGTCAAAGTTGTTAGTTAGGTTATCAATAGAGCCGACATAATTTGGGAATGGTGCCATTACCGAAGGCAGTAGGTCAGCAAGAGTCATCGTTGTGGCAGCATTAATGTTGCGGCTGCTATAGCAGTTATTATTATTATTAGTTTGTTGACAATGAGTCAGAACTTCGAATTTTATAAGGTAATGATCGGACATTACTTTAGTACACGGGAGTACCATAACTTTGGAGGTGGTGACACCCCTGACCAGCACTAGATCTATCGTATTACCGTTGCGATGCGTAGGTTCATTTATTATTTGTGTAAGACCACAGCTATCAATTATAGTCTGGAGCGCCACGCACTGAGGGTCCCATGGGGTATTCATATGGATATTAAAGTCCCCCATTATGATTATATTGTCTGCGTGCGTCACTAGATCAGCAACGAACTCTGAGAATTCATTGATAAAGTCCGAGTAGGGCCCTGGGGGGCGGTAGATAACAGCCATATCGAGAGGCAGCGGTGCGACAGACCTCATAGTAAGCACCTCAAACGATTTGTATTTATTATTTAGGTTAGGGGTAAGGTTAAAGTTGTCATTGTATATTAGTGCGACCCCCCCACCCCTTTTAAGTGGACGGGCAATATGCGCATTCGTATAGTTAGGAGGAGATGCCTCATTTAGCGCAAAAAAATCGTCTGGTTTGAGCCAGGTTTCGCTAAGACCAATGACGTTAAGATTGTTGTCTCTAATGACCTCATTAACTAATAACGTTTTGGGAGACAATGATCTTATGTTTAAAAAGCCCATATTATAAGTATTGGGCTGTTTTGACGAGTTTTTGTTTAAATTATCCGTAGTAGCAATATTAATAATGTTGCGTTTATTATACGTAGTGCACTTTAAATAGTTTCGACCATATCTAGGAATTGATACGACGGGAATTTTCAGATTGTTTGCTTGATGCTGCGATCGACTGAACGCATCATGATTTGCCACCTCAGTAGAATGCGTATCTACCCCTGACACATTCACAACAGAAAACACATTATGTGAGTTGTGTGTTATTCTAAGAAAATTGCTATGCGTACAGGAATTATCCAGCCTGGCGCTGGCTAGTTCTAGCTTAACTGACTCCTCACCCGGACTAGCAGGCTCTGTAATTGCCTGTGACTGGGCTTGCTCTAGTGTAGTTAGTCAAATGTGACTTAAACAGTAGTCTATGTTTTTAGTCAGGATGATGGCGCCTTCCTGGTTAGGGTGAAGGCCGTCTCTCATCAGCAAGCCTGGTTTGCCCCAGAAAGAGGGCCAATTATCAATAAATGTTAGTCCCTGTTGTCTACAGAAGCTAGCCAGCCACTTGTTAAGCGAGACTAATCTGCTATATCTCTCATCATTGCCTCTCGCAATCTTTGTGATGTTAAGTTCCTGTTATGCGCTGTTATACAGTATATGCCTTGAGCTCTTATTTTGAAGGCGCTAAGAGCGGAAGTGACGACACGTTGGAGTGGAGCGGAAGTTTTTGAAAGAAGGTAAATAAAGTGGTCCTTGTGTAAACTGGAGCCTCCGTGTTTGTTATTTTGTAGTTTCATACAGTATAGGCGACATTTATAAACCCTCGGTTACACTTTTTTAAATAGATTCAATCTTGCACGTGGAAAGTTTAAGTGAGGGCTTTAGTTGATATAACACTCTCGTCAGGGATTGCATTAATCCAGCACAATAGCGGCTCATGGATTTATTTTATAAGTAAAGATAAGACCATAATAACGTTTTTTTTATTAAATGTGCTTTTTTGTGTGCTACAGTTTGTATGTGTAAAGTTAAAGATAAGTTAAAGTACCAATGATTGTCACACACACACTAGGTGTAATGAAATTTGTCCTCTGCATTTGACCCATCCCCTTGATCACCCCCTGGGAGGTGAGGGGAGCAGTGGGCTACAGCGGCGCCACGCCCGGGAATAATTTTTGGTGATTTAATAACCCCCAATTCCAAGCCTTGATGCTGAGTGCCAAGCAGGGACGAATGCTGGTATGAGC
Organism: Nerophis lumbriciformis; assembly: GCF_033978685.3. Lineage (NCBI taxonomy): Eukaryota > Metazoa > Chordata > Actinopteri > Syngnathiformes > Syngnathidae > Nerophis > Nerophis lumbriciformis. The sequence goes on along the minus strand of NC_084578.2, from coordinate 23,638,861 downwards.
TTTTAAACATAACCCGTTAACTGCTGCCAATCAAATGGTGAATAAGATACTCTTTAGGGTTCATATGTTTGTAAATCTGACTGTGATGAAGTCAGTGCCTCATCAGCCATCAACCTCACCGCACGTCACTGAAGGAGACGATGCTGGACCTACAGGCGAGAAGCATGAAGGACAATCTGGTCTTTGCGGGAATACTGGAAAAGACATAGGAAGATCCTGAGGAAACTGTGAAGTCCTTCATGGAACACCAGCTCAAGCTTCCAGCGGACACAATCAGGAAAATCACCTTCCACTGCGTCCACTGACTTGGAGCCAAAAAGCTGGAGAATAGGAGGCTGAGACACATCGTGACAAAATTCAAACACTTCAAGCAGAAGGAGCAGTTGAAGAGCCGGGGCCAAAAGCTGAAAGGATCCAACTTCAGCATTAACGACCAGTTTCCCAATGAAATCCTCAACAGACTGAATGAAATCTGTTCCCGCTTCGTAAGAAGTTTATCGCCGAAGAATGCCGTGCTGTCATCGAGGTTAAACTTGTTATCAACGGTCAACTTTACCGTGATCCGGAAGCCACGCCTGTATTATCAGTGTTGGGTTAGTTACTGTAAACCAGTAACTAGTTACAGTTACTTTATTTCAAAAGTAACTCAGTTATTAACTCAGTTACTTACACCAAAAAGTATTGCGTTACTGTGAAGATTTTTTTAAAGCTCCCATTAATGCCCTTTTAGCCTTCATTTCAGTACTGTTATTGCACTGGAGAATAATACAATCTGGTGATCAAAATGACTGAACTAAGCAATGTGGTTTACATACAACACACAAAGACAAAGATATGTTTCAAAGAGCCAATTTATTTAGGGCCAGAACAAATTTACAAAACTATTTTAAATAGCTGCAACATAACATACATAAGTAACAAACAGCATAATAACAACATGTCACAACATAGCTGTAAACCTGGCTTCCAAGGAAGGCACACACTACATACACAAAGCCTAACCAGGCATTTTTTCTCTCTCAAGGAATTGTGAAATAAAATCATGTCTTCATGAGATCAACACTGTACTGAAGCCCAGAATACTCTACGCATTTCCCCTGTCATGTCTTGTGATCATGTTTTGTTTAGTTATGTCCTGTTGGTTTAAGACTCCTTTTAGTTCCTGTTTACGCTCCATTGTTTGGTCGCCACTCATTGTTTTCACCTGTTTGGACTCACGTACCTGTTTTAATCAGGAGATACTATTTAAGCCTGTCATTTTCAGTTAGTAGTGCTGGCGACATTACCTCTCATACCCTTGCTACCTGATGATACCCGTGTTACCCCTAATACCCTTGATGACATTGTTCATGCATGTTCATAGTTTCATGCTGATGTTAATTTCATGCTCCGCTCATGCCACAGTAAGTGTTGTTTGTTTTATGTTCATAGTTTCTGTCCATGTGTTAGTTTTTGTTTTTATAGCCAAGCTTGTATCTCCGCCTTGTGCGTGCCTTTTGTTTGTTCTTTTTATAGTCAGAATTAAACATGTCTTTACCTTCACGATGTGTCCAGTCAAGTTGTTTTGCATCTTGGGAAAGCAACCAACGCAGTAATTTGCGTCATCATAGTCCACGTCATGACAGAATGTCGCCAGCATTCCGCTTTCCCGCAAGCGACTGGCAGACGATGGAGGAAGGAAGGTGGGAGGCGTTAGGTGCCATGGAGGATTGAGACTTGATGTGGAGTTCAAGCGGAAAACTTATCCCGATCAGCTCTGTGTGGCCCAAGGACGTTGGCGTTTCGCCCCAGTCCCGGAAACGCCGCCCAGACGAAGGACGTCTGGTAAAGCTTCCCCGAGTGGACAGGACGCGTCGTTCCTGCAAACTCCTCCCCCTTCGGACGGAAACAGGCCTGCCCGGCTTCTCCAGGAGGACGTCACGCCGCCGCCAGTGGATGACGTCATAGACCAAGATTTGTTTTTCCTGAACTCTTTTTCCTTTTGTCAGCCGCCTCCAACAAAAGACTCTAAAACCATGATCCAGCATTATCACGACATGTTTTTGAAAATTAGATCTTGTCAAACCAAGCCACGTCCTAGTTTTCATGCCCCGCCCACATCACAAGATTTTTCTTTTTTTCCGTCCACACAATCCCAGGTGGGGAAAAATGAAAGACAATTTGGACTCCAGCTCCAAGGCTAGCACCACGTCAATCTCCACCACGCCAAGCACCACGGCAAGCTCCAGTACCTGCACCACGCCAAGCTCCGCGGCAGATTTCAGTACCTGCACCACGGCGGGTTCCAGTACCTGCACCACGGCAGGTTCCAGTATCTGCACCACGGCAGGTTCCAGTACCTGCACCACGGCGGGTTCCAGTTCCTGCACCACGGCGGGTTCCAGTACCTGCACCACACCAAGCTTCAGTACCTGCACTGCGGCAAGTTCCTGTACCTGCACCACGCCAATCTTCTGTACCTGCACCACGCCAAGCTTCAGTACCTGCACCACGCCAAGCTTCAGTACCTGCACCGCAGCAAGTTCCTGTACCTGCACCACACCAAGCTTCAGTACCTTCACCATGCCAGGCTCCACCATGCCAAGTGCCGCCAGTCGCAGCTCCACGACGCCAAGTGCCGCCAGTCTTAGCTCCACGACACCAAGTGCTGCCAGTCGCAGCTCCACGACGCCAAGTGCCGCCAGTCGCAGCTTCGCGCCGCCAAGTGCCGCCAGTCGCAGCTTCACGACGCCAAATGCCACCAGTCGCAGCTTCACGACGCCAAGTGCCGCCTGTCGCAGCTCCACAACGCCAAGACCCAAGCCAAGACTCAAGCCAAGACCCAAGCCAAGACCCAAGCCAAGACTCAAGCCAAGACCCAAGCCGCCAAGACCCAAGCCATGACCCAAGCCAAGACCCAATCCAAGACCAAAACCGCCAAGACCCAAGCCAAGACCCAAGCCGCCAAGACCCAAGCCATGACCCAAGCCAAGACCCAATCCAAGACCAAAACCGCCAAGACCCAAGCCAAGACCCAAGCCGCCAAGACCCAAGCCAAGACTCAATCCGCCAAGACCCAAGCCGCCAAGACCCAAGCCATCCAAGACCCACGCCAAGCTTCGCCGGCTGCCGCACCCACGCCGGACTCGCCGTCTGCTTCCACGCCAGCCTCGACGTCTTCTACTGCATCCACGCCTGCCACGACGACGACGCGCCCACCTCCTCGTCGGCCACAGATGTGGCCATTCCCTGGGCGTCCGCCACGCCAAGTGCGTCCACCTCCTCGTCGGCCACAAATGTGGCCGTTCCCGGGTCGTCCACCACGCCAAGTACGCCGACCTCCTCGTCGGCCACAGATGTGGCCGTTCCCGGGTTGCCCACCTCGTCAGGTGCAGCGGCGTTCTGCGCGTCACCACCACCTGACTCTGCCCCGGTGGATTCGGGGACACTTGGTCTGGCGACCCACCGCCAAGTCCCCCTCCCGCCCTCCCATGACTCTTGATCGCTGTTTGGTTTTGGACATCTGGGATCTGTCCTTAAGGGGTAACTCATTGTTTTCACCTGTCATTTTCAGTTAGTCGTGCTGGCAACATTACCTCTGATACCCTTGCTACCTGATGATACCCTTGTTACCCCTGATACCCTTGATGACATTGTTCATGCCTGTTTATAGTTTCATGCTGATGTTAATTTCATGCTCCGCTCATGTCACAGTAAGTGTTGTTTGTTTTATGTTCATAGTTTCTGTCCATGTGTTAGTTTTTGTTTTCATAGCCAAGTTTGTATCTCCGCCTTGTTCGCGCCTTTTGTTTGTTATTTTTATAGTCAGAATTAAACATGTCTTTACCTTCACGCCATGTCCAGTCAAGTCGTTTTGCATCTTGGGAAAGCAACCCATGCAGTAATTTGCGTCATCGTAATCCACGTCATGACATCCCCAGTTTTAGTTTAGAGAAAAGGAAAGATTGGCCTGGCCCACTAGAATTCCTCTTTATGTTTGTGAACTTTATAGTCTATACATTTAGAGTGATGTGATAATCAAACACTCTAGAAGTCTAGAATGAAAAAGTATGTAAGAGAATTGACAGAAAGTGTACCTTCAGTGCTGAATGATGAGCGGAGGCAGAGTTTGGAGTGTTTTCTTTAGCTCTCTTTCCATTTTTATGTGCTCACTGTCCACTGTGTCCAGGTACTTGGAAAATGTTTGACACCCGCTATCATGCTAATTAGCTGCCTGAAAGCGGGTGACTCCACTGTAGAAATAGCCTGCATGTCTTCTAGCACATATGCTGCAATGGCTCTATCAATGTTGTCCTGGCTAGCAGTGCCTCCGTTAAAATCCAGCCGCTGTTGGAGGTGGAGTTGAAGTGTGTCTCTCTTTACTAGCTTCGTCGAAGCATATTGCTTTTGTAGGTGTTTCAGCAGGTTTGAATTGCTGTTTTGGGAAGTAGATGGGATCTTTGATCCAAGACACAACTTACATTTAACTAAAATGTTCTTTTCTTTGTGCTCGACAAAAGAAAAGTAGTGAGAATATCTCCATGTTAAGAAAATCAACTGCGGCTCCGCCATGATGTCTTGTTAGTAAACACTAAGGGTGCAACGGATCAAAAAACTCATGGTTCGGATCGTTTCTTGGATCAGAGTCACGGATCGGATAATTTTTCGGATCAGTAAAAAAAAACAAAAAAACAAGACAAATAAACAGAAGTTTTGTCTTTTTGTTTATTAACACTTTTAAATTATTATATTAAAATATATAAAATCAACTTAAAGTACACAAGGCACAATATCTTGTTTTACATAATTAATGAAAAACATTGCAACATAAAAAATCATTTCTCTTTTTTTTAAACTTGGACCAATGACCATTAATAAAAAACAACTTAAAGTGCAACATAAGAAGACACATCATCTTCCTTGAAACATAGATAGTGAAATAAAGCCTGACATCTGTAGTGATGGTGCTGTCTTCCACACTTGGAGCCATGGATTGTAAAATCCTTGTTTTCAGTGGCAGGATCATTGACACAGATGGTGAAGTTTCAGTGCTCAGTAGAGATGTAACAGTTTTGAGGGGTTTAAGCACCTGAAGGACCTCCTCTGCCACTCTCACATCATCATCAGACAGGGTGATGATGTCTTTGACATTTTTCTTCAGGGTTTGTGGCTCAATGAGTATATAGCTGCCTGTTGCTCCAACATATCATAAGTGGAGTTCCACCTTGTTGGGACATCATGTATGAGCTTATGAGTAGGCAGCTTTAGCATTTCTTGCTTTGTCTTAAGCACATGAGCTGCTGTTGTGCTTCGGTGGAAGTAGGAAACCTCCTTCCTTATCCTCCCAAGGAGGCGCTCCATCCTATTGACTGAGATTCCCTTCTGTGATGCCAAATTCACTACATGTGCAAAGCACCTACTGCATTTATTTGATGTTTGGCATTATCAGTTGTGACTGGGATTTTAATACTGGGCCTCTTTATCTTCCATTCCTCCACTGCTTGTGTCAGTACCTGCGCAAGGTGACTCTCGTGTCTTCTCATCTCCCAGTCTGCTGTGATGAAGTGAGCGCTTATCGTCACAAAGTTCCCCTGGACGTCCACCAGTCTGTCATGAGCACAACAGATGATGCTCAGGATAGTTCATCCACAGTGTTTTTCTTCTCCTGCTCATAAAGATCTGGCACAATCTTATCGTTGAAGTCGGTGCGCGACAGGATGTTGTAACGTGGCTCAAGCACTTTCAGCATGTGCACAAGCGAATATGGCCTCATGTCTGCACCTAGAAACACACCGATTAGATGTCGCGGGGCGTTCAAGCTCCTCCGTTACTCCGCTTGCCATGACCACGCTCTGCATGGACTGAACATGCGAACAATTTATTTTTTTTCATAAATCAAACCGCGGATCACGTGTGTGCCGAACCGAAGCTATTGATCCGAACGGATCACGGATCAATGTTGATCCGTTGCACCACTACTGTGTTTACTAAACACAGACACACACGCCCTCTCCCCTCCCCACACCCACACCCAGACACACACAGAGCGCGTCTCTTCTCTTCCTTGTGACACAAGAACATTCAGAAGGACGACATTGCAACTCCAATTAAACACACTCAGATCTTCTGTTTCTAGCCAATACTAGATAAAAAATAACGTAAAATAACGCAGTAACGCATCATGTAGTACCGGTAACTGAGTTACTGAATATAAAAAATAACGCGTTAGACTACTAGTTACCGCCGAAACTAACGGCATTACAGTAAGGCGTTACTTTGTAACGCGTTAGTCCCAACACTGTGTATTATTAACATATGAACACGGTAAATGTTGTAATTCTTTTTTCTAAATTCCTTAACATTTCAGTCGACTAAAATTGCAATACATTTTGTCAACTAAAAGTATAAAGGCTAATTCATCTTTCAAGTTATTTTGATAGCACCTTTTTTAAAGTTATTACAATTATTGTACAACCTAAGAAATAAACTCTGCATATAGATATGCATTTCAATAAATCTGAATACGGTGCATCCAATTATTTCAGAATTAATTCAGACTAAGAGACTACTTAAAGAAAGCCTCATAATTTTTTTCAGTTAATTTCCGAACATGCATTCAACAGAATTTTGTACGTTTGTATGCAACGCAATAGATTGTCCACCCTTTTATTAAGCAAACAAGCTGGATAGAGCTAGGTGCATGGCGGGGTACAACGTATTCACTTGCTCTGAGCTGACTGTAAAATGAAATTATGTGCAGTGCGTACACTTGTAATAAAATAGTACTAATTTAACAAGAACTAATGGAGTTGGAACATAAACTTGAAACTTTAAGTATTTGACGCTCAAATCTTAACATTAAGAATATAATGAGAACTGCTGTAATATAGTGTTACAAAATTACATTTACATACACAAAGTTGTATACATGAACTGTTAATTTCGAGTGCATAACTTAAAGAAATCATATTTTCCTATTACGTTAAATAACACTGTAAATATATTTTCTGTTTAATCAAAAAAATGTAATGCGTACCTTTTATCATGTAGGTCTACTATATATTTAGATAATTATGACCAACCAAACGTAGCACTGATCCGAGCTTGTTAAAAAAAATACTGTCAACACCAGGGTGCATGAAAATATGTGTGCATGTTTATGGTCATTTGAAGAAACAAATTAGTTTTATTCTGTATTGTTTGTAACTACACTGACTGTCCCGTGTAAATACAGCAACAAAATTTGCTCTTTTGGGTTGTCAAGTTGTGCAATTTAAAGCTGAACAGTGTGACTAACTAAGATAGCGATTAAAGTGCACTGTACGGGTTTCTTGCTAATTATATTGGCGGGTAAGCTCGTCTCAGCTCGCCGCATCATGGTCTGCTACAAAAGTAGTTTGTTTTCAAGTAAGTATTTATTTTAGGATATGTGATATAGTAAGCTTAGCTTGTCGACTTACATCGTGTCTTGTTGTCTACCGCGGCAAATGTGACGTTCGTCCATATGTCTTCTCTTCTTTTTCTTCCTGGTGTAGAAGACTTATTGATGTCTTGTTTTCTGAGTGAAAAATCAAAACGGTGTGCCTTACAAAGACACTAAATCTGATTGAATCCCATTTGTGCTTTTCCACCCACCCCTCTACTACATGCAACTGTGATTGGATATTTTCTCCCACCCAGCTAAAGACGAAATTAAATCTGATTGGATTTCATCTCTGTCAACATTTTCATCTCGTTTGAATTCATTGACTAAATTGTCAATTAATTTTGTCATTGTTTTAGTCAACGTGGTTTTGTTTTCATTCGTTATCGTCCTAATTTCACCATGGGAAAATAAGTCGTTGACGATAACAAATACAAAAATATTTAGTCAACAAATTAACACTGGGAGAGAGGAACACTTCTGGCTTCAAAAGCAGCGCCAAGCAGACCAACATTACAGACAGGACACTCCAAGACACCCTGAACAACTTCTTCGACCAATTCAATCAACAGAGCACAGCACCCCAAATCCAGCCAGCACAGACTGCAAAGGATGACCCCATACAGCTGACTTCTCACCAGATTTGAGCCACTCTTTACAGAAAAAACATGAGGAAAGCAGCTGGTCCGGAAGGTGTCACCCGGAGAACGCTGAGGGACTGCACCGAGAGGTGGTCATCTGTCTTTTTAATCTTTCACTGTTTCTGTCAACTGTTCTTTCGTTCTTGAAGTGTCATGACGCGGAGTCGAACCCACGTTTCCTCTGCAGCTGGAGCTGCAGGCACCTCTGTTAACCCCTCTGCTGGCAGCACGCTCAGACACGCCTCTGCTCGCGCTGAGCACAACACGCCCACACAGCAACAAGCCTGCAAACAATCACTTATCAGCGCACCTGGACTTCACGAGGGGGAGCAGCATAAAGACCAGCGGACCCGAGGAACCTTTGCCAGAACGTCGCTAACCTTCTATGACTCCCATGTCCTCCGTGATCGTGCCTTGTCACTCGACACCCATCCGGATTCCTGACTGCCCTCCTCGATCCACGACCTCCCTGCTCGGACCCAGACCACGCTGCCCTGCTCTTGCCCACGACCACTTGCCTGTCCACGAACTGCCTCTTCGCTTTTCCCCCTTGGATAACGACGGAAGATACAACCAACATTTACAGACAACAACCCTTGGTAACATTTACATTATTCATTTTACACATAGTCAACACTCACTCACTTTGAGTAGCATACACACGCCACGTATTCATCAAAAGTTTCAAATAAACTTAGTAACCACAGTCCTGCCCTGGTTTTCGCCTCCTTCCCTTCTCTGATACATAACAGTACGTTCTGACCACAACATGTCGGAACCAGGCGACAACGGCAAGCCCCAGGCCCGGCCGTCCAGAACTTCTGACCTGGCTATCCTTAGCTCCGTCATGAGCGAGCATCAGGTTCGTTTTTCTGCCCTTGAGGACAATCTGGATAGAGCATTTTCCCGACTGTATACTAGGCTGGACAGCCTATGCCCTGGGGCCAGTCCCGGGCCGGTGGTACCCCCACATGCGTCCCAAGTCCGGGGACCTGAACACTGCAATCTGGAACGTGAACCCAGGATTGCCAGTCCGAGACCCTTTGAGGGAGACTTTGAGCTATGTAGGGGTTTTCTGGTACAATGTGACCTCATTTTTTGTCATCAGCCCTCCCGCTATTCCACCGATGGTGCCAAGATTGCATTCATTTTTGCCTTGCTTTCCGGACCGGCACTCAAGTGGGCTGCGGCCGCCGCCGACACGACCGTGGGTCTCAACTCCGACTACTGTGCTTTCCGTGCTGAATTTCGGGCCGTCTTCGATCACCCCAAGGATGGGGGGGACGCGGCCGGACGTCTGTACTCCATCTCGCAGGGCTCACGCTCCGTGGCAGCCTACACCCTGGAATTCCGGACCCTGGCGGCGGACAGCGGTTGGGAGGACCGGGCGCTCCAAAGCGCGTTCCGTCGCGGCCTCTCTGAAGAGATTAAGGACGGTCTGCTGAGAGACAGACCTACTTCCTGCAAAGACCTCATCGAATTGGCCCTCCAATTTGACCTAAGACTTTGTGAACGTGCAGCAGAGCGAGGCCGGAGAGCGGCTTCTAGAAGCTAACCTTTTCCCTCTTTCAAGGCGGAGGGAATCCTGGTGAGCCATACTTTATTCCCCCGTAAGGAAGAAAACCCAGACATTCTGCTACCCGCTACTCTGGCCTGGGACAAGAGGAGCGTACAAGTGGAGGCATTTGTGGACTCTGGAGCAGACGAGAGTCTTTTGGACTACGAGTTCGCCCAGCAGATGGGCATTCCATTGATCTCCCTGGACAAGACACTGCCTGCACTAGCCCTGGATGGACGGCCGTTGGGCCCCATCAAGTACCGCACGGAGCCCCTCTCCATGACCATTTCCGGTAACCACAGGGGGACCATCAGCATTTGGGTGCTGGAAGCTCCAGTGGCCCCACTGGTTCTTGGAAGATCTTGGCTTCGTCTCCACAACCCCCATATCTCTTGGACTTCCGGAAGAATCCTGGCTTGGAGCACACCCTGCATGGCCAACTGTCTCAGGTCAGCGTCCCTTCCGGTCCACCACTCCTCTACCATGACTCCCCCGGCCGATTTATCTCTGGTCCCTGCTTGCTACCATGACTTAGCCGAGGTCTTCAGCAAGGTACGTGCACAGGGACTACCCCCTCATAGACCCTACGACTGTACCATTGAGTTACTCCCTGACGCTACTCTGCCTTCTAGCCGCCTTTACAATCTGTCTCTTCCGGAGAAGGAGGCTATGCGGGAATACATTACGGAGGGCCTTGCCTCGGGCATCATTACCCCGTCCAAGTCTCCATTGGCCGCAGGATTCTTTTTCGTGGCCAAAAAGGACGGGTCCCTTCGGCCCTGCATTGATTACCGTCACCTAAACAACATCACCATCAAGAACAAGTACCCTCTTCCGCTACTCAACTCTTCTTTCGAGTCCTTGGCACCTGCTACCGTCTTCACCAAACTGGATCTCCGTAACGCCTATCACCTGGTACGGATCAGAGAGGGGGACGAGTGGAAAACTGCCTTCAACACCCATATGGGGCATTATGCCTTTTGGTCTTACCAACGCACCTGCAGTTTTTCAAACACTTGTCAACGACATCCTCCGGGACATGTTGGACCAATTCGTGGTAGTATACCTGGACGACATTCTGATTTTCTCCCGTAACCTCTCTGACCACCAGCAACATGTCCGGCGTGTCATGCAACGTCTCCTGGAGAATCGTCTATTTGTGAAGGCAGAGAAATGCAGCTTCCACTCCTCTCCAGTGGAGTTCCTGGGATTTGTGGTCGAAAAGGGGCACATAAGATCCGACCCGAAGAAGGTGAAGGCCATGGTAGAGTGGCCTCAACCTACTACTAGGACGGAACTTCGGAGGTTCCTCGGCTTCGCCGGCTTCTACCGGCGATTCATTCGGGACTTCAGTAGGGTTGCTGCACCACTCCACTCCCTCACGTCAACTAACGTGCCCTTTGTGTGGACACTTTTGGCTAGAAAGGCCTTTGAGGACTTAAAAGACCATTTCGTTTCAGCTCCCATTCTCGTCCTTCCCGGCAGTGCTTTCCTGGTAGAGGTGGATGCCTCAGACTCTGGGATTGGGGCTATTCTCTCACAACGGTCCAGAAGTGACAATTTGATTCACCCTGTGTCTTTTTTCTCTAGGCGCCTGACTCAGGCCGAGCTGAACTACGACGCTGGGAATAGGGAATTATTGGCGGTCCACGAGGCCCTGGCTGAATGGATACATTGGCTGGAAGGAGCTAGACACCAGTTCCAGATCTTGACCGGTCACAGCAACCTGCGGCACATCCGAGCTGCCAAAAGACTCAACAACCACCAGGCAAGGTGGCAGCAGTTTTTCTCCCGCTTCAATTACGTGCTCTCTTTCAAGCCTGGGTCTAAGAACACTAAGGCTGACGCATTATCCCGGTTATTCGTGAAAGAGACCACCTGTCCATCAGTGGCGGAGCCCATCCTTCCTCCCACTCGCATCGTTGGAATGGTGACTTGGAAGGTGGAGGACCTAGTCAAATCTGCGCTGCGCGCCAATCCAGGACCGGGAGGTGGACCACCCAACAAGCTTTATGTCCATCGGGAGCTACGACCCAGGGTCCTGGATTGGGGGCACTCCAGTCTGTTCTCTTGCCATCCAGGCTTTCAACGATCCCTATCACTGCTGCAAAGACATTTTTGGTGGCCATCCATGGCCAAGGATACTTGTGAGTTCATCGCTGCTTGTACTACTTGTGCCCGTAGTAAGACGTCACACAGGCCTCCTGCTGGTCTCCTTCGCCCTCTCTCCATTCCTGCCCGTCCTTGGTCACACATCGCCCTGGATTTCGTCACGGGATTCCCAGCCTCCAGAGGTAACACCACCATTCTAACTATTGTTGACCGTTTCTCCAAGGCAGCCCACTTCATTCCTCTGCGCAAGTTACCTTCTGCCTCAGAGACGTCTGATCTTCTCACACTACACGTCGTCAAGCAACATGGTATCCCGGTGGACATCGTCTCTGACCGAGGGCCTCAGTTTACGTCACAAATATGGAGAGCCTTCTGTAAGGGAATCGGGGCCTCGGTCAGCCTCACATCGGGATACCATCCCCAGAGCAACGGGCAGGCTGAGAGGGCAAACCAAAGCTTGGAGACCATGCTACGCTGTGTCGCCAGTTGTCAACCCACGTCCTGGAGCAAGTTTTTGCCTTGGGTGGAGTTTTCCTACAACTCCTTGAAGAGCTCCGCTGCCGGTATGTCCCCATTTGAGTGCTCGTTGGGTAATCAACCCCCCTTGCTTCCCCAACAGGAACTGGAAATCACTGTGCCCTCGACTAGGGATCATATTAGGCGGTGTCAGAGGGTGTGGAGAGCCGCTCGTGCGGCCTTAGAGAGGGCCTCCAAGAGGATGTGCCGCAACGCCAACCGTCATCACATTCCAGCCCCGTCCTATCGGCCAGGACAACAAGTTATGCTACTCACAAAGGACCTCAGCCTCCAGGTACCATCTAGAAAATTGGCACCACGCTACGTTGGTCCTTTTGCCATCTTGTCCATCATAAACCCTGTATCTGTCAAATTGGCTCTTCCACCCTCGGTCAAGCGGCACCCAGTGGTCCATGTGTCCCAGATTAAACCGGTAGCGGAGAGCGCTCTGTCCCCTCCTGCCCCTGCCCCCCCACCCACGAGGTTCTTGGCGAACGGAGATCAGGTTTGGACTGTCAAGGAAATTCTCAGGGTCCGTAGACAAGGTAGGGGGCTCGTTTATCTGGTCGACTGGGAGGGATATGGGCCAGAGGACAGATCTTGGGTTCCTGCCTCCTATCTTGCCGATCCCTCTCTTCTAGAGGATTTCTACCGTGCCAATCCTGATGCTCCCCGGCGCTCGTCGGAGGCCTCGCATAAGGGGGGGGGGGGTACTGTCATGACGCGGAGTCGAACCCACGTTTCCTCTGCAGCTGGAGCTGCAGGCACCTCTGTTAACCCCTCTGCTGACAGCACGCTCAGACAAGCCTCTGCTCGCGCTGAGCACAACACGCCCACACAGCAACAAGCCTGCAAACAATCACTTATCAGCGCACCTGGACTTGACGAGGGGGAGCAGCATAAAGACCAGCGGACCCGAGGAACCTTTGCCAGAACGTCGCTAACCTTCTATGACTCCCATGTCCTCCGTGATCGTGCCTTGTCACTCGACACCCATCCGGATTTCTGACTGCCCTCCTCGATCCACGACCTCCCTGCTCCGACCCAGACCACGCTGCCCTGCTCCTGCCCACGACCACTTGCCTGTCCACGAACTGCCTCTTCGCTTTTCCCCCTTGGATAACGACGAAAGATACAACCAACATTTACAGACAACAACCCTTGGTAACATTTACATTATTCATTTTACATATAGTCAACACTCACTCACTTTGAGTAGCATACACACGCCACGTATTCATCAAAGGTTTCAAATAAACCTAGTAACCGCAGTCCTGCCCTGGTTTTCGCCTCCTTCCCTTCTCTGATACATAACATGAAGGCTGCCACAATAATTCTGTTTCCCAAGAAGAATTCAGTGAAAAGCCACAATGACTATCAGCCTATTGCTCTAACTCCAATAATCAAATGTTTTGAAAGACTCATTCTTAACCACATAAAGGCCCAATCCCAATACACCCCTCATTCACTACCACTAGCTCTCACCCACTACCACTACATCCTCCAAATGAAGTAAAAAGAGGCCAAGCTTTGCAGTCTTCCCTAGGAATTGGGACACCACTTGCTACATCACTGCATAGTTTACTTTCGGGCACGTAAGCAACTACATAGTTACGTTTGCACATACGTCCCAGCTAGAGTTGTACCGACACCAATATTTTGGTACCAAAATATATATCGTTATGTATTTCAATAGTTTTTGATACTTTTCAAAATAAAGGTGTAATGTCTGGGTCGCATGTTTATGCACTGGTCGTTTCCCCAAGATGCAGATGGACGTCTGGAAGCAGTGTGCAGGCAAGAAATATGATTTATTACCATAAAAAGGCAAGAATACAAAAAATAGGAACGTGCCGATGGCACGGGATGCTGTAGTAAAGCTTAGCACAGGACTAGCCAAAACAGGAACAAGAAGCAAGAATAACAAACATAACGTGTTGCGTGTCTCAAACACAACTGCCAGGCAGAGTGTGGCATGAGGCAGAAATAAATAGCTCTCTGATTAGTGACTGGGAGGAGGTGAGCATCCCGACCACTAATCATTGGCAAGGAACAACCATCAGCACCCATGGCAACAAAGAGCACAAAACAAGGGTGCTGAAACAGAACAAAACAACTAAGGGAATCTCAAACTAAACATGACATGAACCGGGCAACGGATCATGACAAAAGGACAACACAAAAAATTTCTTTCACAACATTAGGTACACCTGCAGACTGCAGGTGTACCTAATTCACAACTCCTCCAACACGAACATTATTGTTTTTGCACTTTTTGGCTTCTTATTAAATAACTTTTGTAACCTATTTTTATGGGATTTTCTCTTTGTGATGTTAAGTTCCTGTTATGCGCTGTTATACAGTATATGCCTTGAGCTCTGATTTTGAAGGCGCTAAGAGCGGAAGTGATGACACGTTGGAGTGGAGCGTAGGTTTTTGAAAGAAGGTAAATAAAGTGGTCCTCGTGTAAACTGGAGCCTCCGTGTTTGTTATTTTGTAGTTTCATACAGTATAGGCGACATTTATAAACCCTCGGTTACACTTTTTTAAATAGATTCAATCTTGCACGTGGAAAGTTTAAGTGAGGGCTTTAGTTGATATAACACTCCCATCAGGGGGTGCATTAATCCAGCACAACAGCGGCACATGGACTTCATTTATAAGTAAAGGTAAGACCATAATAACGTTTTTTTTATTAAATGTGCTTTTTTGTGTGCTACAGTTTGTATGTGTAAAGTTAAAGTTAAGTTAAAGTACCAATGATTGTCACACACACACTAGGTGTAATGAAATTTGTCCTCTGCATTTGACCCATCCCCTTGATTTCCCCCTGGGAGGTGAGGGGAGCAGTGGGCAGCAGCGGCGCCGCGCCCGGGAATAATTTTTGGTGATTTAACCCCCAATTCCAACCCTTGATGCTGAGTGCCAAGCAGGGAAGAATGCTGGTATGAGCTTTTAAACATAACCCGTTAACTGCTGCCAATCAAATGGTGAATAAGATACTCTTTAGGGTTCATATGTTTGTAAATCTGACTGTGATGAAGTCACTGGTATATATATATATATCCATCCATCCATCCATTTTCTACCGCTTATTCCCTTTTGGGGTCGCGGGGGGCGCTGGAGCCTAATATATATATATATATATATATATATGAAATACTTGACTTGGTGAATTCTAGCTGTAAATAAACTCCTCCCCTCTTAGCCACGCCCCCAACCACGCCCCCCGCCCCACCCCGACCACGCACCCTCCACCTCACGAAATCGGAGGTCTCAAGGTTGGCAAGTATGCTTTAAACTCCTTGTGCAGGTCTGAATTTTTATTTAAATGTTTACCTAATTGGAAGACATGGTGGTAATGCTGTATTGAGACATTTGGCGAGGAATGTTTTAAAGCAAGGCTTGCAGCGCGGCACTTCCGTGTCTAAAGTGTCACCTTTATTAATAGTTTTGAAGCCCAAATACCTTCATATTGCCTTTTACACAACCTTTTTATTAACCGGTAATATTGCTGTTATTTTGTCATTATTCCTTTGGACGATTATTATGATTGTATGTGCTTAATGTGTGCATTTTGACACACAAATGTGTGCAACGTCACCGCCGCTCGGCAGCACATGTGGATGAAAAATAACCATGGGTGTTTTCCAAAGGCAGTAGAACTTTTTAATTCATTACTACCACAGTACATTTTTAGTAGTAGTGTACTGTACAACCTTCTAGTCCCACCATTACACAACAAACCCGACAGCAATGGAGTTTAATGGCTGAGATAGTGTTTTTCTTTTTTTTTATATTCATCATGCCGCCCGAATGCAGCTGAGATAGGCTCCAGCACCCCACGCTACCCCGAAAGGGACAAGCGGTAGAAAATGGATGGATGCTTCAGTTGATGAATAAATGAAAAACTACACGGAGAAGAAGCTGCCATCTAGGACTGTTGTCTCGTGAAAATTTTGAAGGTATATAATGTTAATGTTTTCACATTTACAAGCTTAAACGCTTTAGTATTTAAGTATTATTATTTAGTGTTTTAGCCTAACGTTTGCAAGCGTGGCAAACTGGCTAACATTACAAACTAACGGTCCAAACTAACATGTCGTATATTATCTAAATTGTGCATTTTTCTCTGGCCCTACCTGAGCAAGTCAGCGTCTGAAATGCCTCACTCTGAAGGGCTAGATTCATACCCCCTACTCCTTGTTATGCCCACTACATGCAAAGAGTCATTGGGACACCACTACTTTCACTGGAACACGCAAAATGTAGGGTTAGGGCTAAAAAGTAGGGTGAGGGGGTGTATTAGAATTAGGCCTAAATCTGTTCCAATAGCTGACAATGACACTCACTGTAATAAAGTTCAAAAACAAAAGGTATATCCAGTGAATAACTTTACTCAGATTTTAGCAGGGTACAAAACATGTGACGAACACTTTTACGACTCACCGCAAAACCATAGCAACCAGGCTAGCAACGCACATCCTTTACGGCAGCTGTCGCAACGTCATTAAAGCAACAGCAGCACATACCGGTACATATATATGCAACTTATATGACATCTCCCTTTTTTTTTCAATGTTTTCAAAAAACAAGATCACCTAGCATCAATAATCAATCAATACCATCATCAAGCAATATTCAATCTGCTCAGAACAACAAAGCAACAGCAGCATCAAAGCACAACATTTAACGTATCTGTTTCACATCCCTTTTTTTTTTTTTTTTTTTTTTTTTTTGGTAAGTCTCTCAATTTCACAGAGTCAGTTTGACCACAGGTTTTATCAGTCTGCCTGAGCGTGTGTACAGTCCATCTTTTGCAGGAGGTGGACGGGCATTGAGTGTTGGTGAAACAGTGTCAGTAGTAATAACGGGGGAAGGCTGCTGTGTAGCAGTGTCATGTAGCTGTCCATCTGGAGGTAGGGTTGCTATGTCTCCAGTTGGCTCAGGAACATGTTGCAGGTGACGACGGTTGCGCCTCCATGTCGCCCTCTGTTGAGTCTCGATGATGTATGACCTTGGCGTTGCGCAGTCAGCGGTGATGACAGCGGGTGTTCCCCAGGCGTGCTGATTGTCCAGTTTGACGCGGACAGGATCACCAGGTCTCAGCGACGGCAGGGGCTTTGCTCCATGTCGGAGGTTGAAGTAGAACGCGTGTTTCTCCTTCTCCTCTGCATCTTTGCTCCTGACGGTTTTCAGGTTAGGCCATCTAGGAAGTAGATTTTTCTCAAGTGTTGGAAGTGTTGTTTTTATCTTCCTGCCCATAAGCAGTTCGGCTGGGCTTGCACCAGTGGAGGTGCAGGGTGTAGAGCGGTAGCACATGAGAGCGAGTAGAGGATCTTTTTGTTTTAGAATAGTCTTTGCAATTTGGACTCCTCTCTCAGCATGTCCGTTTCCTTGTGGATGATGGGTACTTGAGGTAATGTGCTCAAAGTCGTACATTCTAGCGAACTCTCGGAACTCCTCACATGTGAACTGGGGCCCATTGTCACTAATTACTTGGTCTGGGCAACCGAATCTGGCAAATACTGCTTTTAGCTTCAACACCACCTGTGAGGCAGTGGTTGTAGGCATGTGGAGTATCTCGAGGAACCTGGAAAAGTAGTCTGACACGACGAGGTAAGTATGTTTGTTATGGTCACATAAATCAATAGCAATTCTCTTCCAGGGCCGGTCAGGTAGAGGGGTCGAGATGAGGGGCTCTTTGCGCTGTGTGGGTCTCATCTCATGACAAACCTGACAGGTCTGGATTTTCTGCTTGATTTCAGCTGAGATGCCAGGCCACCACACTGAAGTGTTAGCCCGCTCTCTGCATTTTGACAGTCCTTGATGTCCATCATGGATTCGATCCAGGACATCTGCTCTTAGAGGGCTTGGGATTATCATGCGACATCCTCTTGTGATGATTCCGTTGTACTCCGACAGTTCACTCCTTATAGGGTAATAGTCTTTGATGGCTAGTGGAACATCAGCCACATAGTCCGGCCATCCTGACTTGACACATTTAAGCACCATCTGCAAGTTGCTGTCAGCTGCTGTGGCTGCTCTTATGGTCCCAAGCTTTTGTGGTGTAGCTGGCATGTTGTCAACAACGGCTGCAATATAACATTCCACATCCGAGTGAGTGTCGGTCACCTCTGTCACGTTCTGCAGTGGACTACGCGACAGGGTGTCTGCTACAGTCAAGGTCTTTCCTGGTGCATATTCAGCGGTTGGCTTGAATCTCATTAGTCTCATCTACAGTCAAGGTCTTTCCTGGTGCATATTCAGCGGTTGGCTTGAATCTCATTAGTCTCATTAACAGTCTCTGGCACCGTATCGGAACATTATCCAAATCTTTCTTGTTCATTAGCGGCACCAAGGGATTGTGATCAGTGACTAGCCTAAAGTTCTCAAGGCCCACAAGGTACTTCTCAAACCTTTCACATGCCCAGACGCTTGCTAGGCACTCCTTTTCGATCTGGGCGTACCTGGTTTCCGCCTCGGACAGACGACGTGAGCAATAAGCGACTGGTTTCCAGTCTCCATCGTGTAGTTGCAGCAGCACTCCGCCGATGCCGTAGCTACTAGCATCAGCCGACACTGTTGTAGGTCGATTCACGTCGTAGAACTTTAGAACTGGAGAAGTAGACAGGATGTCCTTGATGCGCTGGAACGCCTCCTTCTGTGCATGGTCCCACGTCCATTTGGTTTGGGATCTCAACAGTTCATAAAGTGGCTGGCCCACTGTTGACAGATTTGGGATATATTTTCCCAGGAACGTGAACATTCCAAGGACACGTCTGAGTTCCTGTACGTTCTGTGGTGGTGGTAGCTCTCTGATGGCTTTGACTTTATTGGGATCAGGTTTCACACCTGTTTTGTCAATCACTTGGCCAAGGAAGTTAAGTTGCTTCTGTCTGAACACACACTTGTCTCTGTTTAGCTTTAGGCCAGCTGACTTGACTCTCTCAAGCACCTTTGTTAGATGCTGGTCGTGCTGTTCTGGAGTGTTTCCATACACCAGGATGTCATCCATGTAAACAGCTACTCCATCCAAGCCATTCAGAGTCTCCGCCATTTTCCGTTGGAAGATTTCTGGAGCACTTGTGATGCCAAATGGGAGCCGCTTAAAAGAGTATCTCCCGAAGGGTGTTATGAAGGTAGTTAACTTACTGCTTTCGGGATCTAGGGGTATCTGCCAAAACCCTGAGGCAGCGTCTAGTGATGTAAACATTGTAGCGCCACTCAGCTTTGCAGTTATTTCCTCAGCAGTTGGGAGGACGTACCTCTCTCTCCTTACGGAATCGTTTAGCCTCTTCAGGTCCACGCAGAAGCGCACTTTGTTGTTCTTTCTTGCAACTGGTACCATCGGTGCACACCAGTCTGTAGGCTCAGTCACTTTTTCAATTACAGCATTTTTCTCCATACGCAGTAGCTCCTCTTTGACCTTCTGTATAAGAGGCAGTGGTACCCTGCGGGCTGTATACACTGCATATGGCTCAGCATTGTCCTTTAAAAGTATTTTAACTGGGTCTGTTTTGAGAGTTCCATGTTCTCCAAATGCACTGTGCACTTCTTCAATGCGCTTCACCAGCCCCATTGCACATGCTGTGTCTCTGCCCAGCAGGTTGTTTGCAGTTAAGCTGCGGATGACATACACTGGGAATGAGTAGTGCTTTTCTTTGTATTTTGCATTAGCTTGAAACTTCCCCACACATATCAGCTGACCCCCAGGACTGCTCATTGGTGGGATATTTGACTGCACCAGTTGCTGCTTAGGGCATAACATGTTGAATGTCTCTTCTTCCATAATATTTAGATCTGCCCCAGTATCAATTTTAAATGTAACTGGTGTCACTCCAATTACAATCTTTACAGTCCACTTGTCATTATTTTTGTTTATATTGGTGACTGCGCCTAGAAAGTATGGAGTCTGTGAGACAGGTTCTGTCTCTGTCACTTCTCTGACTGCCTTTGTATGACATTTAATTTCCCAGTGACCCACCTTTTTGCATTTGTGGCATGTCGATTTCAGAGCTGGACACCTTTCATGGTCTTTGTGCTGTATTTTTCCACATCTGCCACATTTAGGCATTTTTGGTGCTTCTTGCTGTCCACTTTCCCTTCTATTTCTCCACTGTTGTTTTTCTCTATATGCAAATTTCCCACGTCCGTGGGCGATCTCCTGCACCGCCGTGCACGCCTCTCCTTGTTGCTGGTGCACTTGTGCATTCACCTCTTCGGACTGGCGAACAGTCTGTATAGTTTGGGTTAGCGTCAAACCAGCCTCCAGCTGCAGTTTGCGCGACAGGTCTTTGTCCACAATACCCACAACTATGCGGTCACGAATGTGGTCGTCCCTCACTGCTCCAAAGTCACAGTGTTCGGATAAATCATATAGAGCTCTTATAAACATTTCAACTTTCTCACCGGGCCGCTGTCCTCTCTGGTAGAAACATGCGCGCTCGTGGATCACGTTCCGTTTGGGATAAAAGTACTCGTCGTATTTTCCTAACACAACGTCGAACTTTTTCTGATCATCCTCTGACAACGTGAACGACTTGAAAATGTTTTCAGCCTCTGGACCCATAGCATATATCAGGCAACTGACCTGTACTTCGCCGTCCTCCTTTGCTAGTTTTGTTGCTATGTGATACCGTTGGAAACGTTGTTTCCAATCTCCCCATTCATTTGGTCGGTCGAACGCAAAACTATCCGGAGGATTAAACTTGGCCATTTCCTTGCTGCGACGTGATTGTCCGTTACTTCTGACACCATGTAATAAAGTTCAAAAACAAAAGGTATATCCAGTGAATAACTTTACTCAGATTTTAGCAGGGTACAAAACATGTGACGAACACTTTTACGACTCACCGCAAAACCATAGCAACCAGGCTAGCAACGCACCTCCTTTACGGCAGCTGTCGCAACGTCATTAAAGCAACAGCAGCACATACCGGTACATATATATGCAACTTATATGACACTCACCAAATTGCATATAGAGCAAACAGGTCAACTGAGGATGCCACAACTAAAGGTGGTGAAGGAATTTAAATACCTCGGCGAACGGTTTTCCTTCGGATTTAAAACTCCTTCCATCAATCGACAGAGCCTTATCAATGAACTCCGAGACATTAAAAAGTTGTATTTCCATGATTCTTCGTCCAAAAATTCCTTCAAAAAAACTCTTCTGCCGGTCTGTCTTTGTTTCGGACCTGCATCTGCCCCAATCCAATACATTCTTGGTAGTAGCGTCAAGTTCATAGCGCAATCCAAGATCTTTTTTTGATACTGTCTGCTATATATAACATCAACATAGCCATTACAGACATAATATTTGTAATCTGTGCCAATATTACAGCGGACATCACTTAAAACAAGTTGTAAGGATCCACAGATGGCTAGTGTGACGTCATATTCAACCAGAAAAGGACCTAATTTAACTGCGCTAAAATTAAATAAGCGCCACCCAGTGTATGGGAGGCACATGGTGTATGACCAATAGTCGCATTAAAAAAGGGCATTGACACTTTCACATATAGGTGTGAAATTAGAAAAACACTAACTATTTGAGAAATCAGACAAATTTAGTGCATGGAAATGTATTGACTGACAGTTACACCTTGGCGCATATGTTTGCCCCCATAACTTCAGGGAAAAGATCAAGGCACCCCAAAAGCAAAACAAATGGACTAAAAAACAGCTTATATCCACAAGCTGTAACCATCATCACCCACATCATTCAACTGACAGGCCAAACTAGGACAGTGTGATAGTACTTTAACAGTGTACAGGAGTCCCATTCATTTTTTTATATTGCATACTTTTATATTTTTAGATTGTGCTCTCTAATTTGTATTTGTTGTTATGTTAAATAAAGATGCTGCTATTTCCAGTGCTGCTATACTGCATTCCATTGTCTTCCTGAAAGCAGTGACAAAAAAACCCGTAACGTCATTAATTATTTAATTTACTAGCTCTTGCAGTACGTCAGCTCTGTTAAATCTTTGCACTGGATTGTATTAACTCTGGTTAAAAAAGTGATTGAATGTGCTTCGATGGCTGTCGCATCTTTTTGTCCACAAAGATGGTATTGTACAATTGCAAGTATGTCACTTCAATCATTGGTTTGTTGTTCATTATTCCCACATAGTAGTAGTAGTAGTGTTTATCAGTGATGTTGCCTAATTCTATTTGATATCAAGTTCATTCTAGTGTAGTGCAGGTTGTTGCTTTCACTAGTAAAAAGACATTTCCGGCATTGAACTTGCTGTTCTTCTGACGCTGTCATGTTGACATTAAACCATATTAAAAGTAACTTGCCTGGTTATATCAATTGTATTGCTAATGGCGTTGTAATGTACATACAATGTATTAGATTAATTGTTACTCGTAAAAGTAACATTATTATATAACGGTGTTATTCCAAACACTGAATATTACATTCACAAATGCAAATGAGCCAAGAAATGACCAAGACTGCATGAATTTAACATCAATCTTAAAGGGGCCCTATTATGTAAAACCAACTAATCTTTCCTATTGGTACCTGTTTTTGTGTAACTGGGATCTGCATAAATCCCAGGAATTTTAAATCAAACCACGGAGGCATGGTGGAGACATTTATTAAACAATCTTGTCCTTCTTTATACTTCCTCCAAACATGCCCTTTGGAATTTGCCCCAATAGTGATGTTTTCCTTATTGTGACATCAGCGGATATCTCCATATATGGTAGAAATTTACCCAAAGTGCTTTACGTGAGTCTGCCATTGCAGTCCACGCTTTAGTCAATAACCTCCTTATTCGCCATCCCTTGTTGTGGGGCAGACAGGCTCGTAGATCAGCATGCATCCTTATGCTGTTGCCATTTATATTACAAATTAGTGTATAGTTTAAACTTAATGTCTGTCAGTAGACTCGACATGGAAGCGCTAAAAACTACAACATCGATGACCGGTAGAAGATGTTGTCGAAGTCGAGCCATGTAAATAAGACCGCCCACAAAACGCTGCATCCTGAAGAGATGGTCATAAAGCAGCGAACAATATAACCCCTTCAAGAAATAAGCCTATTTACAATCACTCTCAGGAAACAAAAACAAAAAAGCAATAAAGACAAAGGACATTCTCAATGAACCCAGCATCTTTAGCTAAACTATTTATTAAAATAACTATGCTTCTTTTCTTTTAGTTCCCTTTGTAACTTATTTTTTGTCTGTTGTGAAAACAAATATTTAAAAGCTATTAAAGTAAGTTAGTGCTAATGTGGGGCGGTCTCTCACACGCATTTTCTCGGATTTTCACAATAAAAACACAGAATGCAGCGGTTTTATTTTGCAGGCCGGAAGTCGACTGCAGACCTGCAACTGACGTATTTTGAAACCAATATGAAGTCCAACGACACTAAACAGTAGTGCGCATGCGTAGTACAGTGACGTGTCGAGAAAGTGTCAAAGCGAGGGATGGAAAAAAAATATGGAAAATAAGTTTGCATAGTCTACTTAATGGAGGAATGTGTCCTTGTGTTTGGATATTCTATGTTGGCTCCTCCTCATCCGTAGAGCTAAAGACTTTGATTTTAAAGTCACTTTGTAAGCCGTCGAGCTAACTGGCAAA
This sequence comes from Nerophis lumbriciformis, assembly GCF_033978685.3. Taxonomy (NCBI): domain Eukaryota; kingdom Metazoa; phylum Chordata; class Actinopteri; order Syngnathiformes; family Syngnathidae; genus Nerophis; species Nerophis lumbriciformis. The sequence continues at coordinate 23,615,030 of NC_084578.2, read as the reverse complement.
GCAACCTATAGGAGCTAACAGCTATGTTAGCTTCTGTTACTGTTAGCTCCTGTTAGCTCCTGTTACTTTTACTGCCCATATTTCATCCACTCAATACCGGGGTTCGGGTGTCAGCAGCAGCCGGACCCACAGCTCCGTGAGAGGAATATGTCTCGGAGGCGGCTGGACAGTCGCAGCGGGCTCTCGGCTGGGCTACTCGCCGAAATCCAGACTCCGATCAGCACAGAACCGCTGGACAGTGTGTTCGAAGTCACTGCAGAGTTGGGAAGGTGAGTCCACCATTTAGGCCTCAACCATCTGGGTCGACTTCCAAATTACTTTTAAAAGTCGCCAAATGAACCAGGTACATATCATGCAAAAATCTTGATGTGGGAAAACGAGCAGTACATCGGTATTGAAAACACTTTACAAAATTGGAAATCTAGGTCACTGCAGTCTGGAACGGTACAGTTAATTACAGAAACAATGTAGTAAAATCAACTGAAGCTTTTATGTTGAAATAATAATCTTTCATGTTAATTGTCATTTAATGGTTTATTACAACAACGTAAAGGACACTTTACAAGAGAATAAATCTATGTCACTGTAATCTGGAATGTTACAGTACATTACAGTAACCGGGTCAATATCAACATAAGTAACCTTATGTAACAGAAAATCTGAGATATTCCATCAGACTTCATATCCATTGTATTAATTAGATGTTATGCTTTGGAAATGCTTCTTGGTCAAGCTCCCACACTTTTCATAAAATAACTGCAAGCTAAGAAGGGACATTCAAACTGAAAAATGTGTAATAGCATGGGGATTATAAAATATACATTGCTGGAAAGCGTTTTAGTCCCCTTCTCAACAAAGAATCAGAATCAGAAACACTTAGAATTTGGATCAAAATGAAAATAAGATAATATATGTTTCACTTTAATTATATAAATACATATACGCACGCACACACACACACACACACACACACACACACACACACACACACACACACACACACACACACACACACACATGATATACAAATAATCAAATGTCAATAAATTGAAATAGGTCATACACTATATGATACAGTCTAACTTGTAGTAAACTTTAGTAAAGTTGTGTACAAACGAATATATAAAACGCCATGCAATTTTCATTCTATTATTATTTACATCAACGACTTATGTTCAACGTTTACAAAAAAGTAAACAAATCTATGTGTGTAACACACGTGGTCGTTGAGAGCGCAAATCAAATTAAACAGTCACGATACAGCATATGAACAACATTGACATGTCTAGAACTGCTGAGTTTCGAGGGCAAACGATCAATTAATGTAGTACTCCATTTAAACTATAACATTAATCTACCTAGAGAAGTTGTGTAGCTTGCTACATTTTTTCCAACAGCCTGTAATTGTTTGTGTTTTCTTTTTTTTGATTTGTTCCTTACTCTGCATTTTGAGAGCTGCCTGACCTAAATTCACCGAACACCCAGAGGCAACTCGTTTATCTCTCGGAAAATTTTGGAACAACTCGGCTATTCTCGTTGTCGGTTAACCTTTGACACACGCTTCCAAAATGGCTGCGCCCATGTTGTTTATACCAATTAATGTTAATTATGCAATGTCCTAAACAGTTGAAACTTTAAGAGAAGTCAGGGGTGCTTTTATCAATTCAAAAAGTACTTATACTGAAATATTTTAACTAAGTTTTATTAAAAAACAAAACAAATAACACATTCAAAAAATGATATATTTTGTAGAAGAAACATTATTGTAGATAACTGTTACGTGTACCTCAAGTAAAGTTAAAGTTAAAGTACCAATGATTGTCACACACACACTAGGTGTGGTGGAATTTGTCCTCTGCATTTGACCCATCTCCTTGTTCACCCTCTGGGAGGTGAGGGGAGCAGTGGGCAGCAGCGGTGCTGTGCCCGGGAATCATTTTTGGTGATTTAACCCCCAATTCCAACCCTTGATGCTGAGTGCCAAGCAGGGAGTTAATGGGTCCCATTTTTATAGTCTTTGGTATGACTCGGCCGGGGTTTGAACTCACAACCTACCGATCTCAGGGCGGACATTCTAACCACTAGGCCACTGAGTAGTAGTAGAAATTAAATGTGCATTTGAAAGCAATACAAATAACATGATTAATATGTCAGAAACTATATAACTAAATAAATAAAAATACATGTAAAAATGTGAAAGATGGCACATGATGGCCATAAGATGTAACTGCACTTTTTGTCCTAGTATACAACAATAGTGTTGATATATGAGAGATCTAGTCTTATACATCAGAGAACACCTCTCAACTATTTCAAAGTTTGTCAATGAAATATGACAGCGCTGCAGTGAGGTCTTTTGCCATTTTTGACAAAGGAGCATAAGCAGCTGCTTCTGGAAAGCATCAGGTATGGTATGTAGGGATGATGTTCGTTAAGAAATTATTGAGTTCGAGCCCATTATCGAATCCTCTTATCGAACCGATTCCTTATCGAATCTCTTTTCGAATCCAGATAGGTGATAGTGTGTGTACTGAGTTCCAAAAGCCATAGATGTTATATGACTGGGCCGGCACGCTGTTTATATGGAGGAAAAGCGGACGTGACTGAGAACAGCACGCCACAGTTATAGGGTGAAGGTTTCAGGTGAGAGAGGACGCTAAAGGCACACCACCAGTGAGCATATAGTGCTGCTGTGTGTGTTGTAAATAAAAAAAATTGCCGACAAACACATCACCAACATGGACGCTCACTTTCGACAACCCGGTGAAGCACACTGGAGAAGAGGGCACCAGTACGGTAGCGAATCGATACGCACAACAGGGCAAGAGAAGTCGTCTTTTACTGTTGTACTAGCTTGCTATGCTAATGGGACACAACACTGACTTTGAAAATGTCTTATTAGGAAGCCAGCACACGCGCACACACACACACACACACACACACACACACACACACACACACACACACACACACACACACACACGCGCGCGCGCATACTTGCGTATATTTAGCAACATACACAGCATTTACGGACTATAGAACTATAGAGTGAATAAGTATATCAGCCGCTCCCACAAAATTTCTGAAAACAATTTTCAAATTCCCAATATGTACAGGGAAATATTTTATAAATGTTACCTTACCTTAATTGTTTCCAAACGGTGTCTGTAACATGGCAGTTAAACAGCTGATTAAACAAAATAGACGTCATCATCATGGACTCACTACCTGCGGAAAGTAGCAATCCAAACATTTAAACAGACTCCACCGTGACAGCTTGGTAACAAGATAACAACATAGCACCAACAAGAACACACCATTTAAGGGTTTTTAGATGTGTTTAATGAAAACAGTGGTCGTCAGTGAAGAACAATTCATAACTAAGCCGCACTGTTTTATAAGCCGCAGGATTCAAAGCTTTGGAAAAAGTAGCAGCTTATATCCCGGAAAAGTATTTCAGGGATACGTATCGCGCACAACAAACTGTGTTTTGTGTGTTCTGCAGCTTCTCATTTGGCTATTATGTATCTTCTTTGTGTGTCCCTGCAATAGAACTTGGCTGAATTAATTTTTTTAATCTCTCAAACACACAAACATGCTTCTACTCTGACTTTTTTCTTAAGCAAATTTTGATTCACAGACATGTCGTGATGTATGAGCTGGCAGCTGCTGCTTATGTTTATGAAGTTTTTATGGTATTCTGCTCAAAGTAAAGGTACTAATAGTTGTGACATGTAGAGGACTGGGATGTTTATTACGATTTCGGGAGAGTTTTGTGTTCATGTACCTTCAACACATATGTACACCCACTGGAGTTAATCTCTCCACTTTACTCTCCGCTGTGTTTTTGAGAATGATGAGCCTGCAAAACACATCAGCTTCTGATGGGCTCTGCTTCTTACCAGTGCGTGGTTTGTGTAACCAATCAGATGGCGGGACCATGCTGGAGACACTGGCGCGGCCGCATCTGAGCCAAAATAACCAGTTTTAAATGGGCTTGTTGGATTGAAAAACATTTTTTTCAATGATTGTCATTTAAAATAATAGTAATAGAGGTGAGTATTACTATTTATTATCAAAAATAAAAATAAATGGCCGACTGATAAAAAAAAAAAAAAAGAAGGCTGATGTCGATATATAAATATCGCCACCGATAATCAATGGATCTCTATTGTTTTCTGAAATAAAAGCCAATTTTACTGATTTTCAGTGTCTGTCTCAATGCTCACTACTGATTGTGGGACAGTGTAAAAAATATCTGTTTCTCAGCTGTGGTATATATGGGCCGCAGCGGTATTCAGTTGTAATTAGGGCTGGGCGATATGGCCTTTTATTAATATCTCTATTTTTAGGCCTTGTCACGATACACGATATATATCTCAATATTTTGCCTTAGCCTTGAATTAACACTCAGTGTTTCCCACACATTCATTTATTTGTGGCGGCCCGCCACGAAAGAATTACGTCCGCCATAAATGGATTTTTCGGCTTTTGACTCGCTCGACCGCTCATAAAAGCAATGGGACTCTGTCTGTGAATTTACCTTGTAGTTACAACTCCGGTGCAGTAGGTGGCGGTAGCCTACTATGCATTGTAACTCCGCCAATAGCACTTAATTCACCTGGTGGGCCAGAAGAAGACGAAGACGAAGACGAGGACGGACGGGATCAAAATACGAGGGTAATATAGGTTATAGGTAGATAGGTTATAGCTGCATCGCTCGCGGCTCGTCATATATTTAACGTTAATCCGCGATTTCACCGAGCGTTTCACTGACGGTGAGCAGCCTGACGCTGCTTCATTAACACCGCCGCTGTTTGACTCGGGGTCCGGGGCAGACGCACGTAATAACAATCACCTGTTTTCATACCGACGAGCTAACGTGTCCAGGTTATAACCCTGTTGTCAATAAACACACGTGGAGACGGTGCTTCAGATACTACATTAATACTCAAGCTAAAATGTCCGCTGTCCACTGCAGCATGTGAATGCAAGGAAAATAATAAAATCTGAGCCAACCAGCTGTTAAAATGTTGTCCAGGTTAATGTTTTGGCCATTAAAGGCCCTTCATTTCAAGATTTCAACTGTGATCGGGCTTTAAACAGGTGGCTGACCTGTTCAGATGGGTGTAACTATTACTGGTCAAATAATGTGAAATAGCATTTAATTGTACATGTATGCAATGCCATTTAAATGTAATTATAAATAATAATAATAAATACTGTGTAGTGTTGTAAATAGTCAACGGGAAGAATTTTAGTAAGATATAAGCCATGAGCACTACACAGCCAGAAAAAAAACCTAGGCAGGACAAGTAAAAATATTGGGGCAAGTAGATTTGAGAAGTCGGGCAAGTAGAAAAATTAGGGCGGAGGGAACAGGTGAGACTCAGCAAACACTGAAAAATAAAGCAGGGTCAGATCAGAAATGCACTTTTCTCATGAAAAGGGTCTTAATTTATATTCTTATGTGCCTTATAGAGAGGACCACGACAAAACATAGAGCGACTAGCTCCAGTGCCACCTGGTCAGCAGCAGCAGGAGGAGGAGGAGGAGGTTGACTGACTGTGGCAGGACACCTCTGCCTCTGTTTCACTTTATGTTGCTGGTAAATAATATGGTTGTAGTAGTAGGCTAAAGTTAAATTATTTAGTATGCACTAATTAAAGGGGCAGAGCTTTAAGAGACATTTTAGCTTTTACATTTTATAAGATATATTTTTTGTAAGAACCACAATTAATAAATATATTTCAGTGAATAACTAATTGTTCAAATCTGTATATAAATATGTACATAAAGTGTTGTAATTATATTCCAACTCCGCGTTCTTCTTGGTCATCGCCGCTGCCGCCGCCACCCCCGGCCCCCCGACCACACCACCACAAATAGATGCCTGCCCTGTGGGAAACACTGACACTTGATGCATATAATCACAGCAGTATGATGATTCTATGTGTCTACATTAAAACATTCTTGTTCATACTGCATTACTATATGCTATTTTTAAACTTTCATGCAGAGAGGGAAACCACAACTAAGTCAATTTACCAAAACTGTATTTATTAAACAGTTATTAAGCAGTGGCACAAACATTCATGTCATTTCCAAAACAGAAAGTGCAAGATTGTCAGAGACATTTTAAAACAAGCCATTAGTGCACTTTTGTGCATGATGTCACTAAGATGACATATCAAAACAACACTAAATTAAAGTGCACTTTTTGTACAGAATGCACAAGATATTTCAATAACTGTCAAATAAAAATTAGCTGCATAATAAGAAATCAAATAGTGTATGTCCTTCACTATATGGTAGGTTCCTGCGGGCGTTATCTCCTTCTGTTGTTGACTACTTTTTTCATACGGTGTTGATGTGGAAATGGAAGACGCCAGGCTCAATTGGGTCAGTGCTGGTTGTTTGGGCATTTTGTTGGTGTGGCACTGAACGGAGATGTTGACATGCAGAGTTTCAAGCAGCTGCTTGTCTAGCGGGTAACTTTTCAAATGATGCTACAAATTAGCAGTGGTGCTAAGTTGCTAACGCTTTTGCCGCATACTTGTTCGACATCTTCCCGCTTGAAGCCAAACCACCGCCAGACGACAGACCCCGTGCTGTTTTTCTTGGGAATTAATTATTCCTTCATTTGTTACCAGATTTGCACCTTCTTTCTCTCGTATTACCACTCACACCACTCCGCTAGCATCACAGCTAACTTTACCCATGTCGCTACCTCTCTGCTCCGCGGGAGCGTATGACGTTGCACGCGCTATGTGACGTATGTAAGAAGGTGCGCTTGTTTTACGTCTCTGTGAGAAGGAGAGACAAGAAAGAGTGAAGAAGAGCCTGTAGTGTAATGCCTGCAGCTAAAAGCAACTGCGTGAGAACATATACTCGAATATTACGATATAGTCATTTTCTATATCGCACAGGGACAAACCCGCGACATATCGAGTATATTCGATATATCGCCCAGCCCTAGTTGTAATACACTTTTCTACCACTTGAGTGTAATGTTAATCTCAAACAAACTGAAGAAGTCCGTAGCTCGTCATAGAGAAGTTTCTTAGGCACCAAAATTATGACCAAAGTGGTGAAGCTGTAATTTCATTTGCACTTTAATTCTATTGACAGTTTAGTTAAGCATATTCTTTATTACTTTTAGTTTATTGACTGTAGCACATCATAATTGTATGTCGATGTATTTTTCATCAGTTATTAAGTTTAAGTTACTGAATCCCTTCTTATACAGTATTTTTGGTCAGTACTTAATTTTCAAAGTAATACAATTGTAGTACAAGGTTGAAGAAATTAACCTTTTTGATAGGGACCCAAACAAGTTTTGCATTAAATATTGATCAAACAAGGCTTATATAACTTTATAGTGACATGCAAAATCGAGTTTCAAATAATAATAATAATAATACGGTAATTAAAAAATATCAACGGCATATCAAATACAATTTAAATAAAAATGTAATGCCTCTTTTCTATTTGCAGCCTTCTGAGGTAAATATCAACTTTAACTTTTTCCACAAGCTAATAGATTTGAAAATAAAATAACAATGAATAAACCAACCATTCAAGACTTTAAACTGCTCAGTTTGCAACACACTGATCTAATCTGATGTGCCCAAGCCAGGTACCTGCCATCTTTTCTGGGATGCTAGTTCATTAATGTCGGGGCTCAGGCTTTGAGCTGAGGCATCCCTCATTATCGAACGAAGGTGTTCATCAGTCATTATTTCTCATATTCCACAGTCTTGGGGGCGTGCCTTACAGGCGCTGCTTTTAACGTCCTCTACGAGCTGACGTCACGTCCGCTTTTCATCCCTTCTAAAAACGTGCCCGCCCAGTCACAAGATATGAGTGGCTCCTGTACGCACACACACACGTAAATGCAAAGCATACTTCATCAACAGCGATACAGTTTACACTGAGAGTGGCTGTATAAGCAACTTTAACATTGTTAGAAATATACGCCACACTGTGAATCCACACCAAACATGAATGACAAACGCATTTTGGGAGAACATTCGCACAGTAACACAACATAAACACAACAGAGCAAATACCCCGAACCCTTTGCAGCACTAACTCTTCCGGGACGCTACAATGTACACCCCTGCTACCTCCAAACGCCCCTCCCCCTCCTCCGTGCGTCGGTTGGGGGTGCGGGGTTTGATGGTAGCGGGGGTGTATATTGCAGCCCGGAAGAGTTAGGGCTGCATGGGATTCTGGGTATTTGTTCTGTTGTGTTTATGTTGTGTTACGGTGCGGATGTTCTCCTGAAATGTGTTTGTCATTCTTGTTTGGTGTGGATTCACAGTGTGGCGCATATTTCTAACAGTGTTAAAGTTATTTATACGGGCACCGTCAGTGTAACCTGTATCGCTGTTGACCAAGTATGCATCGCATTCATGTGTGTGTGCGTGCTGAAGCCGCACATATTATGTGACTGGGCCTGCGTTTGCTGGACTGGGTGAAAAGCGGACGTGACCATTTTTGGGAGGGGCACTGAAATTTGAGAGTCTCCCAGGAGGGTTGGCAAGTATGAGAATTAGCGGTGAATGCGGTGTTACCGCGGCACCGCCGCTGAATATAATCGGCGGGCCAGCTCTAGTGTTAATTTGATATCGCTTCAAGGGCCAAGCGAAATAACATGGCGGGCCAAATTTGGCCCGCGGGCCAGAGTTTGAGACCCATGCATTCACACATGTTTTTCTACACCACAATTCATCTATTTATTATTATTATTATTATTATTCTGTAAATGCTCCAAAGCATTCACACATGTTTTTCTACACCAAAATTCATCTATTTATTTCATTCACACATTTTTCTACACCAAAATTCATCTATTTATTGTGTGAATACTCCAAAGCATTCACACATAATTTTCTACTCCAAAACTCATCTATTTATAATTATTATTATTATTATAATTATTATTGTGTGAATGCTCCCAAGCATTCTCATACATGTTTTTTTTTACACCAAAATGCATCTATTGTTTATTATTATTATTGTGTGAATGCTTCAAAGCATTCACACATGTTTTTCTACACTAAAATTAATCTATTTTTTATTACTATTATTGTGCTCGAAAGCATGCACACATATGTTTTCCACAATTCTCAGATTTTTCAGACGATTCAAACCATTCCAACTTAAAAATATTCAGCCTGTTCAGAAATTGTGTGCTCACCTTTAACAAATCCTAAAAAAATCCTGGATTTCACAGTTTTCTGGGACATTTTACCCATTCAAAATGAGTTGTCCATTTCAAACTGCCACAATTCCGACATTTGTCAACAGATTCAAACCATTCCACCTTCAACACATTCAACTCAACCTTGACATTCAAACTACCATTTTTCCATATTTTATTCTCACCCTATTTCCAACCTTTTTACATTCATTGAATCCTTTCACATTTTAACATATTTTTCTAGCATTTTGTCTAACTTTGTACATTGTAAACTTAATATTCATGGCTTTCATTCCTTGGCGCCATGTGACAAGTATGCTAGCTTTTCCCCTGTTAGAATGCTGAGTTTTTATGCCAGCATTTTAGCTCATGTGATCTATTTACACCTTAGATGTATAGATTATGTTACTTTACTTTTAAGTTTGCTAACTTTTCTAACTATAGCAACATTTAGCATTTCAAGATTCATACTACATTTCAGTACAGCTTCTGCTTTACAGCTCTGAAACCATTTTAACTATAATCTATTTCAACTTTCAAACCATTTCTAAATTCCACTAATATTTCAGTTAAAGGTCAGCTAACATTCAAACCATTTCAAGATTTAAACGATTTCAACATCCAAACCTTTTTTACATTCATCCTACATTCCATTAGCATTTCAGTTCAGCGTCAGCTCTTCAACATTTAAACCATTTCAACATTCAAACTATTCTTACATTCATACTACATTCTATCAGCATTTCAGTTCAACTTCAGCATTGGAGCATTCACATGCAATTCCTTCAGAAATTGCCTCATCTAGTTATTGAATACAATTAAAATAAAGAGTAAGATTACTTATTTAGTGTTAATATATATGTGGTCACGGACCCCTGTGTAGTCGAAAAGCGCCCCGAGGTCAAAGAAGTTAAGAACACCTGGTTTACAGCACGTTTGATTTGCTCACCCTAACCCACTTACAGCACGCAGTACGGCTCATCTCCCCTCATTACAGCGTTTAAAAGAAATGTATATATCTCTGTTATCAGAGTTTTTGTTTTTCAGATTTATTGGTATGACATAACGTTTCCTGCCTGATAATTACCCTTAAAATCATTACTCAATTATTTCTATCTGTTGTCTATGTGCTTCCTAAGGGGCAAGTTTGCAGTGGTCAAACGCTGCTTGGAGAGAACCACAGGAAAGCTGTTTGCTGCCAAGTTTCTACGAAAAAGGAGGCGGGGTCGTGACTGCAGGGCAGAAATCATCCATGAGATGGCGGTTCTGGAGATGGCCCGAAACAACCCCAGAGTGGTCAACCTGCATGCCGCTTATGAGACAGATCATGACATCGTCTTGGTGCTGGAATTGTGAGTTCATCTTTTAGTTTACATTAATAACATTTCATAAGAGCAAATGGGTAGTATCCAGTTAACAAGAACATAACCTGCTTTTCTTGCCTTCATTGTATTCCTATCATAACAGAAACTTAAACAAGATTGCTTTGAAGGACCTGATTACACAAGTATTGTTCTTGGCTGACATGTGTTGACTTTACAACAATTACACACCTACTTACACACCTTGTTCTTCAGCAAGTAAACACATTGACTTATTCATCTTTTTTTACGCAACATTGTTTTTCCGATTGCGTCTGTTTGAGTCTTTTTTGTTTTCATATACCAGCCACCATCGCGACCCAGAGAGGGACAAGGGGTAGAAAATGGATGGAAGGATGGATAGATTGACTTTGATGCCTCAGAATGCTGTCCAATACACCTTCTTTAAACTCTTGCTTGTAAATGTTCAACCGGTACTTAACAAAGTGCGGGAATTAACTTGCTTTTTTCTGACTTTGTTATATCTTTTATTGTAAGCATTCTAATCTTTTTAAGTGAATCAAAATAGCTACACAAGGTTCGCCTGCAAATAGGGTTAACGCAATACCATAATTTGTTATTATAAGCGCTAACACATACAAACTATTTATAACGGCTTGTGTGCCTATGCTTACATCATCAAATGGTCTGCTGCGTCCTTGCTTCCCTGCTCGTAGATGTTTATTCTAGGTTAGGGGTCGGCAACCCAAAACGTTGAAAGAGCCATATTGGACCAAAAATACAAAAAACAAATTTGTGTGGAGCCACAAAAAATGAAAAGGGATATACAAGTCTTATAATGAAGGCAACACATGACGTAAGTGTCTATATTAGCTATAATAGCCTACTTTCAAAATGACTTTAAAAGTCTTATTATTATATAATCGTTTTAATGAAGACAACACATGATGTAAGTGTCTATATTAGTTATAATAACCTACTATCAAAATTACTTTAAAAGTCTTATTATTATATAATCGTTTTAATGAAGACAACACATGATGTAAGTGTCTATATTAGTTATAATAACCTACTATCAAAATTACTTTAAAAGTCTTGTATAAGTGTTATAATGAAGACAACACATGATATAAGTGTCTATATTAGCTATAATAGCCTACTATCAAAATTACTTTACAAGCCTTATATAAGTGTTATAATGAAGACAACACATGATGTAAGTGTCTATATTAGTTATAATAACCTACTATCAAAATGACTTTACAAGCCTTATATAAGTGTTATAATTAAGACAACACATGGTGTAAGTGTCTATATTAGTTATAATAACCTACTATCAAAATGACTTTAAAAGTCTTATAAGTGTTATAATGAAGGCAACACATGACGTAAGTGTCTATATTACCTATATTAGCCTACTATCAAAATTACTTTAAAAGTCTTATATAAGTGTTATAATGAAGACAACACATGATACAAGTGTCTATATTAGCTATAATAGCCTACTATCAAAATTACTTTACAAGCCTTGTATAAGTGTTATAATTAAGGCAACACATGATGTAAGTGTCTATATTAGCTATATTAGCATACTATCAAAAAATTAGGCATAATGATGCAATATGTACATAAAGCTAGCCTAAATAGCATGTTACCATTGATTAGCTTGCAGTCCTGCACTGACCAAATATGCCTGATTAGCACTCCAACAACTCAACAACATCAACAAAGCGCACCTTTGTGCATTCACGCACAGTATACAACGTTTAGTGGACAAAATGAGACAAAGAAGGAGTGGAAGATTTTACATGTAAACAAACTGTTGCGGCAGTGCACGCTATGGTGAGTTCAAGAACCGCCGAAATTAGTAGGACAAAACAATGTTCACCAAATACTCTCATCAGTGAAGCATAAACAGTGGGCTTTCTAACATTTGGGAAGGTTTGTGTCATGTTTGTCCTCAAACAAAAAACATACTAAAACAAAAAATGTATTTTTCCCCAATCTTTTTTCAATCCTTTTTTAAAAATGCTCCAGGGAGCCACTAGGGCGGCGCTAATGAGCTGCATGCGGCTCGAGAGCCGCAGGTTGCTGACCCCTGTTCTAGGTCATAAATCCTGCCTCTCACCTGAAATGTAGATGTCTGAGAATAAGATATCCGACAAGTTTCGACACTTTGACAGCCATTTCAGGACCTGAAACTTACGTAAACGACACAAAAAGTGTTTGTTTCGATCAAATATAATTAATATTTAGAATGCATTAAGAAAAAAAAATCTATCCGTCACATGTTTTTCATCATGATGTGACTGAGAGGCAAAATTCCAAAAAAAGTGCAATTCCCCTTTAAATATTCAAACTTTACTTTCTCCAGAGTTGAATAAAATCTGAATGTGCCACAACAGGTAGACAGAAGGGTCACATGCGGCCCCAAAGCCTTAGTTGCAGACCCCTGGTCTATACCAACACAGTGATACCTTGACTTGTGAGTTTATTTTGTTTTGTGACGAAGATCGTAATCCGAAATACTTATATATCAAATCAATATTGTTTAAAATTAAAATTAAATCACATTCAATTTTGCCATTTTTGTGCCCCTCATAAACAGCACAATTTCAACACAATACATTTTTTTCATTAAAAAACAACAACTTTTCGATAAGAACTACAGTCCCTGACAAAAGTCCTGTCGCTTGGGTACAAGTTGACCTTAAGTGCCCCCCTTATGTAAATGGTAAATGGGTTATAGCGCTTTTCTATCTTCAAGGTACTCACAGCGCTTTGACACTATTTCCACATTCACACACATGTTCACACACTGATGGCGGGAGCTGCCATCCAAGGCGCTAACCTGGCTCAAGGACACAACGGACGTGACGAGGTTGGTAGAAGGTAAGCCTGGGCGATATGACTGAAAAATGTATCACGATATAAGTGTTTCATATCAGTCGATATCGATAATTATTGATAAAAAAAACAAAAAAACCCAATTCTAAATAAAGACCAGGAGAAAAAAGGCTGAATTTAAATACTTGTATTTTAAATATAACCTTTAACCTTTAGAACGAGGTCAGCATTATGAAAAACAGTCAAATAAATGAAAATACTGGTCGATGTGCAAATATTGACATTAAATAAATGCTTAATCCAACAAAATGTGCAAAGTATTGTAATTAAGAAATTAGTAGTGTACAACTCAGGCTTTAAAGCCATATTGGTAACAATATATGCAAATAAATAACAGTCACATTAAGCAAGCAGAAACAAACATGTCTTACAGAATATTGTAAACATCGGAATAAACTTGCGTCTGAACATCTGTGACAAAACAAACCTGTTACCCTCTTCAGTCATTTATGGAAAAATCAAACCAACTTCAGCATATAAAAAAAAATAACTCAAGCAACTACTCAACCATTGCTTCACTGGCTGCAACAACTCAAACACTGCTTCATTGCAAGTTACTCAACAATTGCCTCACTGCAGATTTTGTGCAAGGAAGACAAGCTGATTGACCATCCCAGGTTTTAAGGCTGCCCTGGTACATGTCACAATATTACCCCCAGTACTAAAAATTCTTTCAGAGGGGGTGCTGGTGGCTGGAATGCACACGTATCTTTTGGCAAGCTGCGACATTCTGGGAAACTTGTGCTCATATACCTTCCACCACTCAAGGGGGTCAGACTCACTGTCGGCATTTAGGCATTTTAGGTAGCTTTCCAGCTCATTTTCCACTTTTTGCCTTTCAGTGAGAGGTGAGGCATCTTCTTCATCGTCTTGACTTTGTTTTTTGAAGAAACTACCTAATGATTTACGTTGTTTCTTCACACCCAGTGGGAGAGGTGTGGCAGCTTCTCCTTCTGCACCCTGGCCTGCTGTTCCCTCTGAAACCTCTGCCTCTGATTGGCCTGGGTTTTCATCCAACATTTCAGACACTACTCTTTCTTTAATGGCCTCTTCCTTTTCCGGTCTGATGTACTGTGCTTTGAATCTGGGATCCACAAAGGCAGCCATGTTGAGGAGATCATCTGTTGCAGAGTCGACATATTTTTCATCAAGATAGGTCATTATCGTCGTCTTCAGGTCTTTTGTGAGTTGAGTGTCCTGGTCTTTTTCCTTCAGCAAATCTGTACGGAACAGGTGGAGCACTGGCTTGACATAGGAGACTGTCACATATGACTCCCCTGAGAGGGAGTCTGTGAACTCCAGAAGAGGAGTTAAGGCCTCATGCAGTGACTCCAGAACACCAATGTCCTGCCATGTAGGGATCAGGTGCCTGTTGTTTGTGTCTGCAAACAAAACTTCAGTGATTGCCTTTTGTTGTTCAGGACCCTTGCCACCATCTTCTGTCTTGATCCCCACCTGGTTGGTGACTCTGTGACCAGCTGGTGTTTTGGGAGATGGAGACGTTCCTGAGCTTTAAAAAGCTCCCTCTTTTTCTTCCAGGAGTAGGAGAAGGCAGAGACCACCTTCTTACACACTCCAACAGCCCTTTCCACTCTTTTATCCTTCCCTGCCGCACCTGCAGAAATACAAAAGTAAATACAGTGTAAATAACTGGTAACTGATAAATCAATAATAATAACAATAACAACAACAACAACAAAACGGGGAAAATAATTATGAGAATGATAACAACAACAACAAAACTTTTATCATGTTCTAATGACTGATCAAGTCAACATAATCAACAGAGAATTCTACTCACCAATTGCTGAGTGCAAACGATGGCCAAAGCTCTGCAGCCGTGTCCACTTGTATAGTATAAATATAGTGAAGTTGCCTTCACTATATTTGCCCCGCTGTCTGTGGTGATACACACCATTTTTTCCTCAGCCAGACTCCAGGACAACAGTGCCTCCTTCAAGCCTTCTGCTATTATCTCCCCGGTGTGGTCTTCGGGGAAATACGCAGTTTCCAGGCATCGTGTTTTCAGAACCCAGTCATTGTCGATGAAGTGAATTGTCAAGCTTAGGTATGGCTCGCATGAACGGCTTGACCACATGTCGGAGGTTGTCGCAAAGTGCTTTGCTAACAGTATCTCCTTTTCCACGGATTCGTATCGGACTTAAAAAATCCAAAATACTGCCAAACTGGTGACGTGACGTTTCCTTTTTTATTTACAATTTCCTCTCGTGCTGCCGCACTCATATTCCCGTTTCGTTTCACTTCTCGTCGTCAGCTAGCCGTTGTTGCCTTTCTTCATATTTTTTTCTAACAGAACTCAGTGAAATTATCGAACGTTCTATCGACCTCATTTTCTATTGATATTGATCACATGTCTATCGCGATATATATTGTTATTGTTTTTTCGCCCGGCTCTAGTAGAAGGTGGGGATCGAACCAAGAACCCTCATGTTGCTGGCACGGCCACTTTCCCAACCGCGCCACGCCGTCCCCGGTATGTCTAATCAATTTTGATCCCAAATAATATTTTGGTGCTAAAAGAAAATGCTGAAAAGCATTCTAACGTTCACAGCTTGGTAAAGCCCACTGAGTCAGTTTTTACAAGGACAAAAGTCTTGTCGCCTTGTCATGCACCCAATCCTAGATCACCTATGATCACTAATTGATCAATCAATTAATGGTAATAATTGAATAAATAAATAATTTTATAAAAAGAACCCCAGCTCACAACATGCCTCAGATTCATCCTGGGATCAAAGCGTTGATTTTCAAGAGGCTGAAGACGAGATCCACTGCTGAGGTGGCTGACACCTTCAGTGTGTCTCAGGGTCAAGTACAAAGAATAACAAAAATATTTGAAAAGACTGGAGATGTTTTTGACAAGCCCAGGTCCAGCAGACCCCGAAAGACAACTGCTCGGGAGGACCGTTTGTTGGCTCGAAAATCCAAGGCCTTTTCCACTGCAGCAGAGCTCCACCAGGCCTGGTCACCTGAAGTCTCTGTGTCAACTAGAACAGTTTGTAGAATTATGTCTTAAAATGCCCTCCATGGTCTTATCGTTGCACAGAAACCAAAAGGCAATAAGAAAATGTGTGGCATTTGTCAAGGCCCCACAGCCTGCTATATGGCTGGCTCTTGGAAAAGTGGCAGAAGGTGGATTTCTCAAATGCATTTTTGGTTGAATTACATCACAGCCGCCACAAATATTGCAGGAGACATATTGGATAACGAGATTCACCCAGAAAACAGTTATGTTTTGTGGTGCAAAAGTCATGGTCAGGGGTTACATCCGAATGGGATGTGTGAGAGATTTGCAAGGTGGAAGGCAGCCTAAAATATCAAGAAGTATTTGCTACCTCTTACATTCACAATCATAAAAGCGGGCAAATTTCGCAGCAGGATGGTGCTCCATCGCAAACTTCCATCTCTACATCAAGTTCCTCAGGGCGAAGAAGATCAAGGTGCTCCAAGACTTGTCAGACGAGTCACCCGACATCAACAGCATTGAGCATGTCTGGTGTACAATGAAAGAAGAAGCATGGAAGACAAAACCAAATAATCTTGATAAACTCTGGGAGGCATGTAAGACTGCTTTCTACTGTTCAAACTGTGTGTAATGTGACAAAAAGTATAAGATATGCTTGTTAAATAAAATCTCTGCCTTGTTTTTAATGAATATATAGGCCTACTACGATACTGTATTTTACTGTTCGTCATTATGGTGGTACTTGGAGAACCAAGTGTTTTCTAAGGTTGTACTTGGTGAAAAAAGTTTGAGAACCATTGCTATAGAATGTAGTACAAACAACTACAGTAGTCTTGTGAAGTAATGTAATAATCATGTACAGCATTGGATAGGAGACTTTTACGGTATCTTTATCCAACTGCTTCTTCGTCAAACACACCACCAGCAGCTTCTCCATGTTTTCATGGATAAATGTCCACTGTTTATAGAATTATCGTATTGTCCTTTGCTATTATTATATATATTGTATACAGGATGGTGCTTATTGTAAAGTGCTATGCTCGTTCTGTTTCACTAAATTAGCTAAACGCTCAGTCATGGCTTTGATGATTTCTTTTTTAAATTCAGTGAATTTTCTTCACACCCATACTTTGAAAAACAGAGTTATGTATTACTACGTATAAGGTAACACTGGCTTCTGAGCCATGTTTTGGTTGGATTTTACGGGGTTCACTGTGACATTTATCACGCCAACTAGTGATAGTGAGGCTCTTAACCAAAATTTGTGGCCACAACCTAAGGCATAATTAGAGAGATGGTGTGACATGATTCTGTCATGGTTTAAATTACGAGCATAGCTTGAGATACAATTTTTTCACCAGTGGTTTGAAGTAATTTTTTGTAACAGCTATTTGAGCAATAAAGATTTAAGGTTCATAATATGATATTTTTCTGTATTTATAGCACTTCCTTGTGGTCTACATAACATGGAATGGTTGTGCGTTGGTCCAAATTTTGCATAGATTTTGTTTTACAGACCATCTTAAAGCTGCTTTCTGACTGTCTCTTCAGAATGTGGAGTTTTGTTGGTCTTTTTTACGAGCCAAAGTCCTCCTTTAAACTAAGACCCCTTTGACTGTGTCTCTAACCCATGTTGTTGTTTTTAGTGCTTCTATATCATGTCTACTGACTGGTATAAACTTAGACTTAGACAAACTTTAATGATCCACAAGGGAAATTGTGTTATAGTTATAAGGGTATAAGTTAGAAATATACGGTACTTTTTTTTTAGTAATGGTTACAGCAGAGGATGTTTTGAGCAGGTCTGCCCCACAACAAGAGGATAGAAAAAAAGAAGGAACTTTTTGCTTTTGTTCGCTAATATTTCTCCCTTGGTTAGTTAGAACCAAACGTAGAACAAAAGTTTAGAGTTAAAGTTAAAGTACCAATGATTGTCACACACACACTAGGTGTGGTGAAATTTGTCCTCTGCATTTGACCCATCCCCTTGATCACCCCCTGGGAGGTGAGGGGAGCAGTGGGCAGCAGCGGCGCCGCACCCGGGAATCATTTTGGTGATTTAACCCCCAATTCCAACCCTCGATGCTGAGTGCCAAGCAGGGAGGTAATGGGTCCCATTTTTATAGTCTTTGGTATGACTCGGCCGGGGTTTGAACTCACAACCTACCGATCTCAGGGCAGACACTAACCATTAAGACACTGAGTAGAGAACATTAGCATTACTGCCACATTTTTTTTTAACAGTCTGTATTTCTTATTTGGACATATGACCATCAATTCATCATTCGCCCACATTCCAATCATGATGCATTGGAGAATCGTTTTTTTTTCACCACTAGTTAACAGCCGACTCGAAGAACCAGCCCCCCTGAAAACAGGTATCAGTGTATTCTTTGCATGTTGGTATTGACTTGGTATCGATACTTTTGACAACCCTAATTTAGTGGCTAGAAGTGTACTGAGTGAAGATGCTGTATTTCCCATTGACATGCTGGTACAGCATAAAACAGCCTAAAGTAAAGTGTGTTTTTTAATGATACAGTGTGATCATGTAAAACATGCCCCTTGGGTTTCCTTCTACCAGTGCGGCAGGCGGAGAGATATTTGACCACTGTGTGTCTGACGATTTGCTGCCGGAGGCTCAGATCACCCGTCTGCTCAGACAAACACTGGAAGGAGTTCATCACCTCCACCAGAGCAACCTTGTGCACTTAGACCTTAAGGTATACACAAAGTTTTATGTCTAAAGACCAATTTTCTATTTACATGCCAGTAAAAGTAAAATGTTCTTTCTATCCTGTACATTGTAAACACTTCCATACAGGAAATACCTGACATAAATGACACAAATAAATAAGGTTCAAACTAGGATTGTCAACAGCAATTGTATGTTTGTCCTTACACAATAATGTTAACTGCGTGTTTGCTGTATGTGCTTGCCAGCCCCAGAATATTCTCCTGACCAGCGTGTGTCCTCCAGGGGACATCAAGATTGTGGACTTTGGTCTGGCACGCAGATTGGGTGCGGTTGGGGAGCTTAGAGAGATTCTTGGCACACCTGAATATGTTGGTAAGGTCATGGAAAGTACTTCAACTTCTCAGCATTCACAGACAACATTGTAATTTAATTACAGTGGTACCTTGTATTACAAATGTATTTAAAATCAATATTCTTCATTTAAAAGTCTGTATTCTGTTCTGGACCTCCCCAAAACACCACACTTTTAACATGTAGCCTGCTTTTTAATATGGAAAACAAACTTTTAGATAATAAATATTTTATAGAAACAATACAATTGAATGTGTTACAAATAACTACAGTAGTTTTATGAAGTCATGTAATAATAATGTGCAGCATTAGTGTTTCCCACAAAACTGCAATCTATTAATGGCAGTGTGGGCGTGATATCACCATTTAATTTGCATATTTGGCTACGATGCATGTATATTTTGAAAAAGGCTAAAATAAGTTATACATGTATTTAAAGACACATTTTTGTGTTAATATTATAATAGTGTCACCATATACTGGTAGCTTCTTGTGTTACATTAAATATTTTTGCTTTATTTTACAATTTGTATTTGATTTCTACATTATCACTTTAAAAACAAGCTACCGTTCACAAATCAATCAATATTTATTTGTATACCACCTTACAACATCACAATTAGTCCCACGTTGCTTTACAGGACAAGCAAGTAAGAACTGGGTAAAAATAGATAAAATACATGCCCATTCAAACACTAGAAAGCTTTGTTAAAAGCCAGTTTGAATAACTAAGTTTTAGTTGAGATTTAAATCGCTGCCGGGCCACACTTTTTACACGGCTGGTTTATTTACTTGTATTATTCTGTCCTTTTTGAATGTTAGAATTTAGCCTGGCAGATAGGTAAACACGGCCTTAAAGGGGAACATTATCAATATTTCAGAATTGTTAAAACCATTAAAAATCAGTTACCAGTGGCTTATTATATTTTTCAAAGTTTTTTTCAAAATTTTACCCATCATGCAATATCCCTAAAAAAAAGCTTCAAAGTGCCTGATTTTAACCACCCGTCCATTTTCCTGTGACGTCACATAGTGAAGCCAACACAAACAAACATGGCGGAAAGAACAGCAAGCTATAGCGACATTAGCTCGGATTCAGACTCGGATTTCAGCGGCTTAAGCGATTCAACAGATTACACATGTATTGAAACGGATGGTTGTAGTGTGGAGGCAGGTAGCGAAAACAAAATTGAAGAAGAAACTGAAGCTATTGAGCCATATTGGTTTGAACCATATGCAAGCGAAACCGACGAAAACGACATGACAGCCAGCGACACGGGAGAAAGCGAGGACGAATTCGGCAATCGCCTTCTAACCAACGATTGGTAAGTGTTTGTTTGGCATTAAAGGAAACTAACAACTATGAACTAGGTTTACAGCATATGAAATACATTTGGCAACAACATGCACTTTGAGAGTGCAGACAGCCCAATTTTCATCAATTAATATATTCTGCAGACATACCCTCATGTCAGCAGGCCAGGGAAGCTAGGGTCGATATTCTTCTGTTGATCATCTTGGGACGGTGTGAGCCAAGACATCCAGGGGGGTTTAGCTCGCTCGTCTGCGGGAACAAACTGCCGCCATTGCTTGCCGTGCTAGCGAGGTCCTTTGTCCCTGAATAGCTCACACACTCCGGCAGATTCAATGGGGTCTGGCGGCAGATTTCTTTGACTTTATCGTTGGAAATGCATCTGCTTTGAGTGTCGCAGGATATCCACACATTATTGCCATCTCTGTCGTAGCATAGCTTTCGTCGGTAAAGTGTGCGGAACAAACGTCCGATATCTTGCCACTTTCGCATCTTTGGGCCACTGGTGCAACTTGAATCCGTCCCTGTTCGTGTTGTTACACCCTCCGACAACACACCGACGAGGCATGATGTCTTCAAAGTACGGAAAACAGTCGAAAAAACGGAAAATAACAGAGCTGTTTTGACCCGGTGTTTGAGAAAATGGCGGATTGCTTCCCGATGCGACGTCACGTTGTGACGTCATCGCTCCGAGAGCGAATATTTAATTCGCCAAAATTCACCCATTTAGGGTTCGGAAATCGGTTAAAAAAATATATGGTCTTTTTTCTGCAACATCAAGGTATATATTGACGCTTACATAGGTCTGGTGATAATGTTTCCCTTTAAAGAAGAGATAGAAAAAACTTCCAATTCAAGGTGGTTTATTGATAGTCTCCACAATGAAATACTGTAAAACTAAGCACACAAAGGAAAACGCCTCCACAATGAATTACTGTAAAACTAAGCACACAAAGGAAAATACAGTCGGACCCTAACTTAAGAGCTAAATTCGTTCAATGACCGAACTCGTAACTCAAAACACTCATATTTTAAATTAGCCCTGCCCATTGAAAATAATTGAAATCAATTTAATCTGTCCTTGGTCCCTCTAATACACACCAATTTTAACATTTACACAACATGCCTTTTAAATAAGAAAAAAATACTTTTATACAGTAGTTTTATCAAATAATGTATTAATGTACAATATTTACCTTGAAGAACAACTGCGCAGAAGTTTGTTTCACATTGGTTGGTGGATATTCGTTTCCGCAGAAGAAAATCAACCACCTACACAGACTACACATTCAAACTTTCTAGGAAAAATACAAGATTACTAATGCTTACAGTTAACTGTAATCACCCTGATAGAAAGCTACATTCAAGTAAAGAAGTTACGTAAAAGCGTTAGGTTTCACCACAATCTACCTCTTTACCATTCATAAAAAAACAACGTTTCTTCAGTAGGCACATAGCTACACACATAAGGGGCTTTCATACATTGCCGTATTCAAGAAATGCCACCAACCGTGTCTCAACAATGAATTAAAGCCTTTCTCAACAGGTTTTGAACACGGCACAAATTCAGAATGGTGCGGTAGTACACACTAAGTAGGGCTGCACGATTTAAAGACAAAAAACTAATTGTGATTTTTCTCTCCAAAATTGCGATTGCAATTCGATTTGCGATTTTTAGATTTTATACATTTATATGCTTATAACTGCGAACATAACAAGTGAAGAAAGTCATGTTACTTTTAGACTTTCATTCAGCATATTCTTGTCTTGAACGATAAGCAATAATCTACTTACAAAAATATTTGGCTTTATGCAGACAGACTCAGAACTTTTGTCTACGTTATGGTCTTAAAATGAAGAAATAACCAATAAAAAAACTATACTGTGAGGCTGTAGGGTGATAACACAGCAAGTCCTCAGCAAGGCAAGTAGCTATTGGCTGTCCTAAAAGTTGCTCGATGACATCATCTCCTAATTTGCATAATTCGTGGCAATGGACGCTGTCGGAAAGATACAAAAGTAAGTTTAAAAAATGGTAAGTATGATTAAAAGTAAAATTAACTTTCTAATTTTGAATCTTAATTGTTTTTTTAAATACATTTTGTTCTGCACTGTTAATGTTAAATTATTACATTTAATCAAAAGAATGGAGAACTGTGATATTTACTAACGAACCAAATCTAATGACTGGATAATTAACATGAACAATACAATTGGGATGTTGCAGTGATTTATTTTAGCTTGATGTGACAGTGAAGAATTGTTTACATCTCTCTATATAAAACAAGGTGGAAAAAGTGGCGGCTGTGCACATGCGCGTTTCATTAGCAGTCTCAAGGTGTGTCATGTCAGTCTCTGCACTGACTGACATGATGAGATAACTAGCTAGATGTTCAAATTTTGTCACAGAGAGAGAGACACACAAACGGGGTGAGTAAGGATGTAATGTGACTGAGGCTGTGTAGCGTAGGAAAATCTAAATCAGAGACTTACCTAGGTGTGACGGTAGAGAAACATTTACATCTAAAATTCCAGTCGAAACTTTCGGCTTCCGACTTCCCAGTACAAATGGCATGCACCATAAAAGTCCAGATGGCAAATGATTTGCGCATTCGCAAACTGCTGCAATTCCCGCCCTGTGAGGGGCAGTACCCGTCACTGCTCGTTGAGGAACGGCTGCATGCTTTCACATGAGAGTCTCCAAGACACAAAAAAGTCTCCAAGACACAAAAAAGTCTCCCATAACACCAGAGAAAGATGCCAAATTTTCCGCTAGTTGTTGATAACAAAAGAATGTTGCTAAGAGGATTGGAAAGTCGCCAGATTTAGCGACAAAGTCGCCAAGTTGGCAACACTGGGTGATAATTATTGTACAAACTCCGTTTCCATATGAGTTGGGAAATTGTGTTTTATTTTTGCAGCAAAGGGTTCAATAATCAAATTAAATAATAATCCAGATGCGGGACATCCCTGTTTTGTTCCTCTTTTTAATGAAAAATGTTCTGAAATATGATTATTGGTTTTGACTGATGCCATGGGTCTTGTTTAAAATAATCTCCAAATCCAAATTTACGTATTGTGCAAAACATAAATGACCGTCGAACGCCTTTTTCGCATTAACAGTACATACTGCTGTGGAATAAGGGAGACTTCTCACATAGTAGATAACATTAAACAATTTCCTAATATTGTCTGAAGATTGTCGACCTTCCGTAAAGCCAGTTTGGTCAGTATGAATTATTTTTCCAATAACACTTGATAATCATGTGGCTAAGATTGTTGCCAATATTTTGTTGTCCATATTGGCTAGGGATAAAGGACGACAGTTACTGCAAATCCATGGGTCTTTATTCTTTTTATGTATCAATGAGATATGGTAAAAGTTGAAGCTTGGAGAAAAAGATTGTTTATTAGATGAAGGTTGGTACATTTATAATAATAGAGGAGACACGTCTTCACTGAATATTTGATACAATTCTGTATTGTAGTCATCTGGGCCAGGAGATTTATTTTTTGCAAATTAATTTATAGCTTTTTGAATTTCCATTAATTGTATAGGTTCTTCTAGTGATTTTTTGTCATGCTCTGATATTGATGGAAGTTGTATTGCGTTCAAATATGTCTGCATGTCTTCTATGCTACAATCTTTCTCAGGCTTATATACATTTGTGTAAAATGTTCTTAACGTTTCATTAATTTGCTTGGGATCAACAAAAGTACTACCATCTGAAAGTTTCATATTAGATATATGATTTCTAGTCATCTGCTTCTTTAATCTTAATGCAAGGAGCTTTTAAGCTTGTTCCCCGTATTCATGAAACTATAATTTTGCCCCATTAATTTAATATTCAACCTTCTGCTTTATTATATTATCATATTCCATTCTTTGTTTGCAAAGTTTGACCCATGTTTCTTGATTATATTGTTTGAACAATGTGTCCTGCAATTGTTTGATTCCATTCAATAATTAATTTTCTCCAGCATGTTGTTTTTTATTCTTAAAGCTTGCAATCCTAATAAGTTTTCCTCTTATACAGCATGTAAGTGCTTCTCATATTGGGGACAAGTGTTGTAAATTAGCTTTGGCTACGCACACTATGACGCATACATTGGATGACTGTTTCAGATATCTATGTTTCTGTATCTGTCCTCATTTCAAATAAACCAGAAATAAATAATAATAACAAATATTGTGGAGATGTCAGAGACAGAATCCTGATTATTTTTGATAACATCTGAAATAAATTATTTAATTTTTAATTTATTTTCCTCACTTTCTAATAAAGAAATATACATTTTCCATTGTTTGAATTGAAAAGCGACTGGTGGAAAGCTTACGTCTATTTGAATTGGACTATCAGATTTCTTGGGTCAAAAATTGTACCAGTTTTATCAATGTTTGGATTTATTGTTAAATTTAGATCACCACCCATAATAATATCAGAATCAACATAATCTGCCAATTTGAGCTCCATGTCACCAAAGAAAGAAGGTTTATCATCATTGGGTGCATATAAGTTTACCAGTGTGGTATTGTTATTATCTATATGACAATTTATAATCATATATCTACCTTCTGCATCTAAAAATATACTATTTATAACATAGTTCATCTTTTTGTTAAACATTACAGCAACACCAGATCTTTTGGAGGACAGTCCACCACCAACTATCTCACCAAACTATCCTTTTTTCAAATATTTTAAATGTTCAGTTTTCAAATGGGTTTCCTGTAGAAAAGCAATATCAGTTCAGTTTAGTTTAGTTTAGTTTATTATTTATTTGGTCAGTGGTCAAAGAAATAAACAAACAATTTTACATTCAGAAATTGACAATTTTATAAACCGAAAGGGTTTAGGCTGAAGATTGTTTGATGCTTCAGAATTTTTCTTTGTTTCACCTGTTCATTTGCACCTTTTACATTCCAAGATATAATTCTTAAACCTTTTCTAGTCATTGCAATATCTTATGTTTGGGTTAACTGGTTTTCTTCCTTGTGTGACAAATTATCAAACATAATATTTAGTAAGTATGTCTTCTCAAAGCATATTTTAAATTAGTTAATTTTCCTTATCAATCCGCCTACCTCCCCCCTCCCATTGCCCTTTACCACAAAATGGAATAATGTTAAATAGCAAAACAAGCATGCTTAAAGAGAATTTTCAAAAATTAGAAGAAAAAAAATAAGGGAAACAAAATCAGAAGAGAAGGAGAAAGCTAAAAAGGAAAAGGAAAATAAAAACATAACCTGGCCAGTAATTCATCCCAAAAAACAGTTTTGAAAAAAAATAAAGAAAAATGCAAACATTTTTACTTTATACCTGACTAAAAGTCGTATTTGTACCTCATAAAGGTTTTCTGGTGGTGTTAAACATTTTCATGACTACCTGTGGATGCATGACATCATCATCTCGTGTCATTGTTTTGGTGCGGTTGAAATATGTTCTTTTCATTCCGTTTGGATTATATCAACACCACCACTCAACCAGTATGTAATGCTGGCATTTCTGAAAATAATTCCTTCGATGTAGAGTTTGTCCACTATTAGATGGGTTCGTTTGTTGTTCTTTTTAGCCTCATTCATTATTGGATACAACAGCCGTCTTCTCTTGAGTATCGCGGCTGGAAACACTGATGGAGAAGGTTGTTTCCTTGAGTTCTTTTCCACGTTCCATTAACATGGATTTACTCTTTGGGTCAACAAACTGTGCAACAATTGGACGACATACCTTCTCTTCCTGAGAATGTCGTTTTTTTTTCCAATACGATGAACTCGTCCAAAGCTGATGTTCCTCGCTGTTGCGCCGTCCATCTTAAGATGGAATGTGAGAAAAGTTTGGACCAGCTCATCTGTTTTTTGGTAAGTTTCCCACTCTTCCTCGGGAACGCCGTGAATTATGAAATTGTTCCGCATACTCCTACATTGTAGATCCAAAATATCTTGCGTGATTTTTATATTTGTATTTTTGATGTCAGAGGTTTGCTGTCTGTGGCTATTCACTTCTGCTCTTAGAGTAGCGTTTACCTGCTTTAGCACGTCCACAAGTGCCATTTGAAACTCCATTGATTGTTTAAGCTCCTCAACATGCTCAGACAGTTTCTTCAATAACTCGAAGTTTTGTCATTTGTCATTGATTTTTGCAATGAACCTTCGATGTCTTTTAAGTCCTTAGTAATATTGCGTGACTTAGCTGGCATAGCACGCTTCTTTGTCGTCATGTTATAATAGTATGAATCAATATAGGATTTCAAATCTTAAAGAGGTTCTTCAGCGGAGGATTCCAGTCTTGTATTTATTTAGAAGCACATAGTTTCAGGAGTTTAATCGGCTCATTTTGGGATGATTTGGCCTCGCTTTCTTCTCAGAGACTTCTGATTGCAGCCATCTTGAGCTTTGGGTTATGACCGAAAGGACAAGATCACGGGTACAAGCGGCCGAAATGAGTTTCCTCCGTCAGGTGGCAGGGCTCTCCCATAGAGAGAGGGTGAGATGCTCTGTCATCCGGGAGGAGCTCAAAGTAAAGCCTCTACTCCTCCACATCAAAAGGAGCCAGATGAGGTTTTTAGGGCATGTCCGACCGGTAGGAGGCCACGGGGAAGACCCAGGACACGTTGGGAAGACTGTCTCCCGGCTGGCCTGGGAACGTCTCGGGATCCCCCGGGAGGAGCTGGACGAAGTGGCTGGGGAGAGGGAAGTCTGGGCTTCTCTGCTTAGGCTGCTGCCCCCACGACCCGACCTCAGATAAGTGGAAGGAGATGAATTGATGGATATCTAAAACGAAGGACATGATTATTGATTTTATAACCCACACCAATACCAAACCTACCACAGTCATTAAAGGTCACCCTGTAGACTGTGTGGACTGCTACAAATACCTTGGCACGGTTATAGACTCAAAGCTGACCTTCGAGATGAACTGTGAGGCGGTGTGTAAAAAGGGACACCAATGTCTTCATTGCCTGAGGAAATTGTCACGTCTCCACATAGATAAAACCATGTTGTCACTCTTATCGGGGATATATTGATACGATTCTGTCCTTCACCCTAGTGTAATGGTTTGGTAGTTTGTCCTTGAGAAACAAGTCTGCACTAAATCAAATTGTAAAGTGGGTTAGTAAGCTTACAGGTGAACCACAACTCAACCTATCTGAATGATATGCGAGCTCTATTATTAACCACTGCACCCATCATCCTTTACGCAGTGAATTCCAGCTCCTTTGCTCTGGTCATCGGTTCATTGTTCCTCTTTGTTGGACTAAACGATATAAGAATACTTTTGATCCTGCTGCCATCACATGGTGTTTTTATTTATTTATTATGCCATAGCACTTTAATCACAATAATTGTATTGGTTTTAGGTATTATATTTGTATTGTTCTAGAGTGTGCCTGTATACTGGTGATAGTTTGTGTTTTTTTTTAATGATTTTATGTCTTAAATGATTTGTGTTTTCTTGTTTCATTCTGTCTTGACGCTGAATTACAAATGTCTGCACAACTATTTTACCTCCGGGTACCGTTAAAGAAACCTTGAACTTGACCTTGACATATAGGGAGGGAGGAGATTCCTCGTTAAGCGGGAAAAATTCATCTGGTTTTAGCCAAGTTTCGCTGAGACCAATGGCGTTAAGATTCTCTAATGACATCATTAAATAATAACATTTTGGGAGACAATGATCTGACCTTCAAAAAGCCCATGTTATATGTAGTGGGCTGTTTTGAGGCATTTTTGTTAATGGTATCCGTCGTACTGATATTAATAACGTTACGTTTATTTTGTGTAGTGCGCCTTAAATAATTTCGTTCACATCTTGAGATTATTTACCTGGTGCTGTGATAGATTTAGTGAGTCAAAATTTGCCACCTCAGTAGAATGCATGATCACCTCTGGCACAGTCATTACAGAAAAACATTGTGAGTTATGTATTATTCTACAAGAAATGCTATGTGTGCAGGAATTTTCCAGCCTGGCGCTGGTTAGTTCTAGCTTAACTAACTCCTCACCCGGACTAACGGACACTGTAATTGCCTGTGTCCGAGCTTGCTCTAGTGTAGTTAGTCAAGCTTGACTCAAATAGTAGTCTATATTTCTGGAAAGAGTGATGGCGTCTTCCCGGTTCGGGTGAAGGCCGTCCCCCCTCAGCAAGCCCGGTTTTCCCCAGAAGAGGGCCAATTATCAATAAACGTTAGTCCCTATTCTCTACAAAAACTAGCTAGCCACTTTTTAAGCGAGACTAATACCATTTATTGTTACATATCTATTTCAGACTAGCAGGGCTAGGCTTCAACTCCTTCACCAGGTTAGCTAGCTGCACGCTCTGTAATGTTTTTGATTATTTATTTTTTTACTTCAATAAACATCATCCACTACTTCTTCTCAGCACTAACCATCACACTCACTTTCGTCCTTTCCATGCTTGAAATACAAAGTTATGTCCATCCCTAGCTATAAGCATATGAGCTATCAAGTGAGACACCACATGTTTTGGTCAGATCTTACAGGGTTCATTATGATGTTTGCTATGCCAAGTAATAGTGGAGAGGCACGGAACCCAAAGGTTTGCTAGCAACCCATAACATAACAATTAGCGGAGAGACAGCGCATATCCGGAAAAGAGGTGCTCGTAAGCTGAGGTACTGCCATATACAGTAACTACTGCAATATGAAGTTTTTGCCCACTACTTACTTGTGTACAGAAAACATGTTTTTTACTGCTATTATATTACGTTACTTAGAAATGATTGTAACTCATTTTTTAATGCAATTGTTGAATTGAGATGAATAATACTTATCAGATGAGTTGTCTTATACCATGTGTGTCATGTACTGTATATCTCATGATAACTTTCTTTCCATCTAAAAATAGTGGATGATTTAAGGAAGTGTGGTAAACAAAACAAGAATGGATTTTTTTTTAAATACCATTTTAAAAATGATTATATACAGTAAATGTTTACGGAGTCCAATGTATTTCATCATGAACGGGAGTCTGTATTTTAAGGCTGCTGCTAGAAGATTGTTGTAAGTGTCCATAGGCTTCCTGCATGTCTCTGGTAGGACACTTTTCTCATCATCACGCTGGTCTTCAACAGGACTCTTGACTTGGCTGATATAGAACACTTGACACATCTGAAGGCTTGCCTGGCTTTTACTAGACGTTTTTGGAAGCTAGATCTTAGCTTTTGGTCAACCACCCTGTTGTCTGATGAGATTAATTTTGAGTTATTCTGTCATAGAGATGCACAGTACATGTGGAGGAAGACAATAAAAAGCATGCATGCTAAGGAAAACTGCCCACTGTCAACTCAGGTGATGTAAACAATATGCTATGGGGTGCCTGCCTTCTTTCTAGTGGCTAAGTGAACCCTTTCGGGGTCAAGGAATCTTGAGGTAGGTGGATTATATAAATATTTTTGATGAAAACATAAAATAATCTGCTGAGAATGTCCAATTTGGCAAAAGGGGCCAACGTACCAACAGGACAATGACCTGAAACATATCACCAAGACGGTGAGGAAATGGTTAAGACTCTCAGTGTTCTAGAACAGCAAAACAATCCAATGGGAAACTTTCAGGACAATGACCTGACACATATCACCAAGATGGTGAGGAAATGGTTACGACTCTGTGTTCTAGTACAGCAAAACAATCCAATGGGAAACTTGTGGTGTGAGTTTAAGACCAGAGTGAGTGGTGGTGAGGAAAGCATCCAACTAGGCCCAGTTTAAGGCTTCCTTCCCACAGGTACCTTGCAAGAAACTTCTAGAACGAGTTATAAAAACACAGACTACAAAGACATTAGACTTAATAAACATGAACTATTTCTTGATGTATGTTGTTATTCTTCTAAGACTAACAACCTCAATGAGAAATGACTTAATTCCTGTAGTAGTAAAGGTTCTTCATCATTGATTATTTTTTTCTTCCACTCAGCTCCAGAAATTCTCAATTATGAGCCAATCACAACAGCAACAGACCTTTGGTGAGCTTCCTTTTAACTTTTTATTGTACGTAAAGATTATGGTAATAAGTGTATTTGCTGTACATATATAAATTATGGCAATGATTGTTTTTACTATACATAGAAATGATGATAATAAAGCACAATGTTGTAAATCACTAGCAGTGGTATTTAATTGATATATTTTGTCAAATATGTGTATGTGATTTATGATTAGATTTGGTGATTATAATTTTTGATGATTTCATAAATGCTATGTGTGTTTTCGTCAGGAGTGTGGGCGTCATAGCTTACCTGCTGGTCACAGGTGAGTCTCCATTTGCTGGCGACGACAAGCAGGAGACTTATCTGAACGTGTCCCAGATCAATGTGGACTACAGCAGGGAGGCCTTTTCCAGGGTTTCTGAGCTAGCTGTTGACTTCATCCGCAAACTCCTTGTCAAGGCGCCCGAGTGAGTACAAGCCGACATTATGGAATAGAAAAAGCATTGTTTGGAATCACTGCCCTCAGAACATTCTGTGTGTATTTGACTGCATTTCCATTGCTTTCAGAAACAAGCACACAAACACATCACTACAACAATGTCACTTCGCAGATTGCCAATACAGTATATCCCGACCACGTATGACTCCCCCACCTTGTACAAATATCCCCAAACTTGTCTCAAATGTTTGTGCTACGTTTATGCTGTTACGAATACATTTTCTGACTAGTGATGTCATCCAGCCCCCCATCTTGTCCAAAGCACCCTAAACCAGCACAAACGGATGGGACACGTTTGGGGCGATTTTGACATACTTAGGTCTGCACGATTATAGACAAAATATTAATCACGATTATTTTCATCAATATTGAAATCACGCTTACTAATCATGATTATTTACTGTTAATTAAAACATATTTTATTGCACTCATTATTTTAAACAAACAGTATGTAAACTTGGCTTTCATTTCAAAATGAAACTGGAAAAACAATTAATTAATTATAAAATCAAATATATACAAGACAAAGGGCTGACTAAAATAAATGTCATTGCAGAGTGCGATCATGAAGTGCAATAAAGTAAAAAAATAAGATTATGCAAGACTGGAATATCTTTTCATTCACTGTAAGCCCTTTTACTCACCGCGTGAGATTGTTTCATTCATACTGGTGGCTGCCTACATACCGCCCAACGCGGACGTGCATGATGCTCTGCGCATGCTTGCAGGCCAGCTCTTACATGTGGAACGGTCTTTTCCGGACTCTCTTGTTATAGTACTTAGTGACTTTAACAAGGGAAATTTGAGCCAGGAATTACCCAAGTATAGGCAGTTTATTAAATGCCCGACCAGAGAGGAGAACACTTTGGATCACTGTTACACTACAATAAGCAAGGCATACCATGCAGTCCCGCGCGCTGCTCTCGGACTATCAGATCACATGATGGTGCACTTACCGTAATCCCTTCATACAGACAGAGACTGAAACTGGCTAAACCTGTTATGAGGACCATTAAGTGTTTCACCGCTGAGGCTGTAGAGGAGCTGCGCGCATGTTTGGAGACGACAGACTAAGAGGCAATTGGAGCGGCCACGGACAATCTGGACGAGTATACGGACACTCTGACCTCATACATTCAGTTCAATGAGGCGCGCATCATTCAAACGCGCACCAGGGCGTGTTATAACAACGACAAGCCCTGGTTCACACCCAAGCTCCGACAGCTGCGCAAGAAGAAGGAGGCTGCGTGGAGAAGCGGAGACCGGAGTACCTACAGAAAGGGAAGTACCACTTCAACAGGGAAGTGGAGAAAGCTAAATCTGTGTACTCTAACCGTCTACAGGAACAGTTCCGCTCCAATGATTCTGCGGCCGTTTGGAGAGGGCTAAGGGCACTTACTAACTATAAGCCCAAAGCCCCCCAGGCCCTGAATGACCGGACTCTCGCTCAGGGCCTCAACATACATTACTGTCATCATGAACGGCCATCAGCTCATCAAAGCTCTGCTCCCCCCACCATCACCCTCCCCACCAACGCCAGCACTTCATTGAAGGATTTAAAGGACTCCAAGGACATCACAGGACTCCAAGAACATCACAGGACTTTAAAGGCCCTCTCCATCCGAGAGGAGGATGTACGCCGGCAGTTCTTGAAGCTGAATACGCGGAAGGCCCCCGGGCCGGATGGTGTCTCCCCCTCCACCCTCAGACACTGCGCGGATCAGCTGGCTCCTATCTTCACTGACATTTTTAACACCTCTCTGGAGCTATGCCGCGTGCCGTCCTGCTTTAAGACCTCCACCATTGTCCCTGTCACCAAGAAAGCACAGATCACAGGACTTAATGACTACAGGCCGGTTGCGCTGACGTCTGGGGTCATGAAGTCCTTAGAGCGCTTGGTCCTGCCCCACCTCAAGGACATTACCGCCCCCTCCTGGACCCACTGCAGTTCGCCTACAGAGCCAACAGGTCTGTGGATGATGCAGTGAACCTGGCCCTCCACTTCATCCTGGAGCATCTGGACTCCCCAAGAACCTACGCTAGGATCTTGTTTGTGGACTTCAGCTCTGCCTTCAACACCATGCTCCCTGGACTGCTACGAGACAAGCTCTACCAGCTCAGCGTGCCCGACTCCCTCTGCAGTTGGATCACTGACTTCCTGACAGACCGAAGACAGCACGTGCGACTGGGGAAGATTGTCTCGGACAGTCGAACCACGAACACTGGTACTCCTCAGGGCTGTGTACTTTCCCCCTGGCTCTTCTCCCTGTATACAAACTGCTGCACCTCTAGTCACCAGTCCGTAACTGCTCAAGTTTGCGGATGACTCTACCCTCATCGGGCTCATCTCGGATGGCGATGAGTCCGCCTACAGGAGAGAGGTGGACCAGCTGGCGTCCTGGTGCAGCCTCAACAACCTAGAGCTGAACGCCCAGAAAACAGTGGAGATGATCATGGACTTGAGGAAAGTCACAGCCCCACCATCCCCCCTCACCCTGATTGACTCTCCCACCCCCGTCTCCATTGTGGACTCCTTCCGTTTCTTGGGCACCACCATCACCCAGTGGTGCCCAAGAAACCATCAGCTCCCTCATCAAGAAGGCCCAGCAAAGGATGTACTTCCTGCGGCAGCTAAGGAAACTTAAGGTGTCGACCGAGATGCTGGTGCAGTTTTACTCAGCCATCATCGAGTCCATCCTCACCTCCTCCATCACAGTGTGGTTCCCCGGCGCCACAGTCCAGGATAAGCATCGACTGCAGCGCATCGTACGTGCTGCTGAGAAGGTGATTGGCTGCAAGCTCCCATCCCTCCAGGACCTGTTCTCCTCCAGGACCAGGAGGTGTGTGGGTCGGATCACAGCTGACTCTTCTCACCCTGGACACAAACTATTCTCCCCTCTCCCCTCAGGCAGGAGACTACGGTCCATCCAGACCCACATCTCCCGCCACCTGAACCGTTTTTTCTCCTCGGCCATCAGGCACATGAACAATAACAAGATCTGATAGCTCAGTTACAGCTCTTTTTATTACCAAATCTGTGTTATATGTGTTTTATGTTGCACGATTGAACCAAGAAAAATTCCTAGTTTGTGAACCCGTTCTCAAACAATGGCAATAAAAACTATTCTGATTCTGATTCTGACAGCACATACAAAGGAATACATTCATGTACTGCTCACAGTATATACAGGGCATATGTCTTTGGCCAAATAAACTGTTATGTCCATTATATTTGCGTGTCTTTGAGAGGTGGATGCATCCGGGGTCGATCGGTGCACAGTTGATGTTACGGTTGTCTGTATTTTGGGCACTCCCGGTTTTTTAGCTGTTCGTCAGGGCTTTGCGCCGCTGCTCTGTTAGCAACCAGCTTTACAACACGGGCAAACGATGGCGGTTGAGAAAAAAAGGGAAGTGTTTTTAATGCTTAATGTGTCTGCACAACTCGATAATTTGTTTGAATGTGCACACCAAGGCAGCTTTGCCGTGCAACTCGTTTGTTGTTGGTTCGTCCACGCGGGAGCATTTCCGGGTTTTGGGAAACGAGTGGGAGTGCCTAGAGAACGGCGAGGTGTGCGGTCGTGTTCTGGGGTTAAAATGATTATGAATATTGTAAAGTTAGTAACATAAAAACTATAATGTGCTATGTTTGCAGCACAAACATAGCACACACAAATGGAACACGTTTGCTGTTATTTGGACTAGGTTGGGGCTGGATGACTTGATTAGTCAGAAAATGTACAAAACCCAAAACCAGTGGAGTTGGCACGTTGTGTAAATCGTAAAAAAAACAATAAAATGATTTGCAAATCCTTTTCAACTTATATTCAACTGAATACACTGCAAAGACAATATATTTATTGTTCGAACTGAGAAACCACAGACCACAGGACACTTTTCCACTTTGCATCAGTCTATCTTAGATGAGCTCAGGCCCAGTAAAGCCGGCGGCGTTTCTGGGTGTTGTTGATCAATGGCTTTTGCTTTGCGAAGTAGAGTTTTAACTTGCACTTACAGAGGACGAACTGTAATTAATGACAGTGGTTTTCTGAAGTGTTCCTGAGCCCATGTGGTGATATCCTTTACACACTGATGTCGGTTTTTGATGCAGTACCGCCTGAGGGATCGAAGGTCACGGGCATTGCCGCTTACGTGCAGTGATTTCTCCAGATTCTTTGAACCTTTTGAGATATTACGGACTGTGGTTGGTGAATTCCCTAAATTCCTTGCAATAGTTTGTTGAGAATTGTTGTTCTTAAACTGTTTGACAATTTGCAAAGTGGTGACCCTCGCCCCATCCTTGTTTGTGAATGACTGAGCATTTCATGGAAGCTGCTTTTAACCCAATCTTGACACCCACCTATTCCCAATGAGCCTGTTCACCTGTGGGATGTTCCAAATAAGTGTTTGATTAGCATTCCTTAACTTTCTCAGTCTTTTTTGCCACTTGTGCCAGATTTTTTTTAAACATGTTGCAGGTATCAAATTCCAAATGAGCTAATATTTGCAAAAAAATAACAAAGTTTACCAGTTCGAACGTTAAGTATCTTGTCTTTGCAATCTATTCAATTGAATATAGCTTGAAAAGGATTTGCAAATCATTGTATTGTGTTTTTATTTACGATTTACACAACGTGCCTACCTTCACAGGTTTTGGGTTTTGTATTTCAGAATACCTTAAAAACTGTAAAGTTACAAACAAAAATTTTTGCAGCACAAACGATTGGGACAATCTTGTGGAGATTTGGACAAGGTGGGGTTCATACAGGCACTTTCAACATTTAATGACGTAACGTGCCAGCGCATTAGCTTTGTGTGTAGTAGCATTCTGGACAGCTAACATTAACTATCATTGAATGTATATTTTAGCTCAGAGGCCACATGAAGGAAAATCTATTCCCATGTGGGCCGGACTAGTAAAATCATGGCATGATAACTTACAAATAAATAGAACTTCAGATTTTTTTCTTTGTTTAAAAAATTTAACAAGCACATGCTGATAATGTACAAATCATAATGTTTTTTTTTTTTTTTTTTACACTTACATGTTTCGGTTAATAGTATTCTATCTTCATTTGTCGTTATTTATACTTTCTGAATAAATGATTTAGTAATGTTGATCAGTCAAATAGGTATAATTGAGTCTAGCAGAGTTTTAAAATGCTACTATTGGTGTTAATCTATCAGAATATTAAATACATCGGTGCATAATAATACCAACATCAAATTACAGGATGTTATTAATGTAATGTACTAATTTTCCTCAACTGATGTACTAACATGATCATGTGGTTTATTCTGTACATACTGTATGTATGAATCGCCACTTAAGGTAGAGATGCACACCCCTAATACATGTATTTTATTTATATATATATATATATATATATATATATATATATATATACATATGTATATATATATATATACATATGTATATATATATATACATATGTATATATGTATATATGTGTATATATATATATATATATATATATATATATATATATATATATATATATATATATATATATATATATATATATATATATATATATATATATATATATATGAGTCGTGGTCAAAAGTTTACATACTCTTGTGAAGGACATAATGTCATGGCTGTCTTGAGTTTCCATTAATTTCTACAACTCTTATTTTTTTGTGATAGAGTGATTGGAGCACATACTTGTTTGTCGCAAAAAACATTCATGAATTTTGGTTCTTTTATTAATTTATTATGGGTCTACTGAAAATGTGACCAAATCTGCTGGGTCAAAAATATACATACAGCAACTTACATGATAAATGTTGATGATGTAGAAAAGTTACAATCAAATAAAATTTGCTTCATGGCATGGCCTCTGTGAGTGATTATGATTGACGACACCTGTTGACTTCTCTGAGCCCATTTAAATAGGGCTCATGTGATGCAGGCATTAGACTCGGTTACAAACGCGACAATGGGAAAGTCAAAGGAACTCAGCACAGATCTGAAAAAACGAATCATTGACTTGATCAATTCAGGAAAGTCACTTGGAGCCATTTCAAAGCAGCTTAAGGTCCCAAGAGCAACTGTGCAGGCAATGTTCGTAAGTATAAAGTGCATGGCACAGTTTTGTCACTGCCACAATCAGGAAGAAAACGCAAGCTATCACCTGCTGCTGAGAGAAAATTGGTCAGGATGATCAAGAGTCAACCGAGAACCACCAAAAAGCAGGTCTGCAAAGAATTGGAAGCTGCTGGAACACAGGTGTCAGTGTCCACAGTCAAGCGTGTTTTGCATCGCCATGGACTGAGAGTACCGTGCAAGAATGCATCTCTTGCTCCAGAAGCGACACCTTAAGGCTCGTCTAAAGTTTGCTGCTGGTCACATTAACAAAGATAAGACCTTCTGGAGGAAAGTTCTGTGGCCAGATGAAACACAAATTTAGCAGTTTGGCCACAATACCCAGCAATATGTTTGGAGGAGAAAAGGTGAGGCCTTCAATCCCAGGAGCACCTAGCCTACTGTCAAGCATGGTGGTGGTAGTATTATGCTCTGGGCCTGTTTTGCTGCCAATGGAACTGGTGCTTTACAGAAAGTAAATGGGACAATGAAAAAGGAGGATTACCTCCAAATTCTTCAGGACAACCTAAAATCATCAGCCCGGAGGTTGGGTCTTGGGCACAGTTGGGTGTTCCAACAGGACAATGACCCCCAATCACATGTCAAAAGCGGTAAAGGAATGGCTAAATCAGGCTAGAATTAAGGTTTTAGAATGGCCTTCCCAAAGTCCTGACTTAAACATGTGGACAATGCTGAAGAAACAAGTCCATGTAAGAAAACCAACAAATTTAGCTGAACTGCACCAATTTTGTCAAAAGGAGTGGTCCAAAATTCAACCAGAAGCTTTTGGATGGCTATCATAAGCACCTTATTGCAGTAAAACTTGCCAAGGGACATGTAACCAAATATTAACTATATGTATACTTTTGACCCAGCAGATTTGGTCACATTTTCAGTAGACCCATAATAAATTCATAAAAGAACCAAACTTCAAGAATGTTTTTTGTGACGATTAAGTATGTGCTCCAATCACAAAAAAATCAGAGTTGTAGAAATTATTGGAAACGCAAAACAGCCATGACATTATGTCCTTCACAAGTGTATGTAAACCTTTGACCACGACTGTGTGTGTGTGTGTGTGTGTGTGTGTGTGTGTGTGTGTGTGTGTGTGTGTGTACAGAAAGTATTCAAACCCCTTTAAATGTTTCACTCTTTGTTTCATTGCAGCCATTTGCTAAAATCACAAAATTTTATTTATCATTAATGTACACTCAGCATCCCATTTTGACAGAAACAAACTAAAGTATAATTTTTTGCAAATTCTTTAAAAAAGAAAAACTGAAATATCACATGGTCATAAGTATTCAGACCTATTGCTCTGTATTGAGTAAAAACACCCTTTTGAGCTAGTACAGCCATGATTCCTCCTGGGAATGATTCAACAAGTTTTTCCACACCTGCACGTGCAGATCTTCTCCAGTTCTGTCAGGTTGGATGGTGAATGTTGGTGGACAGCCATTTTCAGGTCTCTCCAGGGATGCTCAATTGGGTTTAGGTCAGGGCTCTGGCTGCGCCAGTCAAGAATGGTCACAGAGTTGTTCCGAAGCCACTCTTTTGTTATTTTAGCTGTTTACTTAGAGTCATTGTCTTGTTAGAAGGTAAACCTTCGGTCCAGTCTGAGGTCCTGAGTACTCTGGAACAGATTTTCTTCCAGGATACTGTATGCATTCATCTTTCTGTCAATTGCAACTATTTGACCTTTCCCTGCAGCTAGAAAACACCCCCATAGCATGATGCTGCCACCACCATGGTTGACTGTTGGGATTGTATTGGGCAGGTGATGAGCAGTGCCTGGTTTTCTCCTCACCTATTCTTAACCAAGGCCAACAAGTTCGGTCTTGGTCTCAGCAGACCAGAGAATTTTATTTCTAATAGTCTGGGAGTCCTATTTGTATTTTTTTGGCAAACTCTATGCGGGCTTTCATATGTGTTGCACAAAGGAGAGGCTTTTGTTGGGCCATTCTGCCATAAAGCCCCAACTGGTGGAGGGCTGCAGTGATAGTTGACTCCCAACTGCATCTCTGGAGCTCAGCCACAGTGATCTTTGGCTTCTTCTGTATCTCTCTTACTAAGGCTCTTCTCTCACGATTGCTCAGTTCAGCTGAACGGCCAGCTCTAGGAAGAGTTGTGGCCGTCCCAAACCTTTAATCCTGTAAGACCCAAATATAGAAAAACCTAAAAAAAAAAAATATTTGACCTTTCAGATGTTGTAGGAGGCATTTGATGCAGAAATTGAAGAGTTAAAAAAAATGTTTATGTATGTTTTTAGAGAAATGTTGTAATCTTGCAACATTGGGCTTTGATGGGAGCAGAATTTCTGTATTTGTACTCATGTTGTCTGAACAACTAAGGGTTCATTTGCAGGGTTGATTGCTTACTTATCCCCATAACGGTATATACCATTAATAATAATCACACATTAGTTATATTCTTATGAAGTCATCTATTACAAATATAAAAAATATGAAACGAGATAAAACTCTTTAAAAACGCTTTCCCCCCCTCTTTTTTTCTTTTCATGACAATTGTCATGAAGACTTTCATTGGTGGTGAAAGTCCTAAAAACAGTCCCTGTTGTCTGTAAAACAATGACTATGTAAATGTAGTAAAAAAATATATAACAGATTGTTTTTTAGGATGGTTAAAGGTAACTTTGTAATTTTACAACAAGGGGTGTTACAGGGATGGATTATGGAAGCCACTGTGCTCTTAGGTACCTTGAGTTCTGCAGAAATTATTTTGTAACCTTGGCCAGATCTGTGCCTTGCCACAATTCTGTCTCTGAGTTCCTTGGGCAGTTCCTTCTACCTCATGATTCTCATTTGCTCTGACATGCACTGTGAGCTGTAAAGTCTTAGAAATGTGTGTGCATTTCCTCATCAAGTGCAATCAGTTTAATTAAACACAGCTGGACTCCAATGAAGCAACAGAACCATCTCAAGGAGGATCAGAAAACATGGACAGCATGTGAGTTAAATATGAGTACCACAGCAAAGGGTTTGAATACTTATGACCATGTCATATTTCAGTTTTTCTTTTTAATACATTTCCAAAAATGTCTACATTTCTGTTTTTTTCTGTCAAGATGGAGTGCTGAGTGTTTAATAAGAAATACAATTAACTTTTTTTATTTTTAGCAAATGGCTGCAATGAAACAAAGAGTGAACATTTTAAAGGGGTCTGAATAATTTCCACAGCTACTGTAAAACCTTGTTGGAGGTTTTTAGATGTTTTTTTTATTGGGCTTTATAGGCAAAATAGATTAATATTA
The DNA here is from genome assembly GCF_033978685.3 of Nerophis lumbriciformis. Taxonomy (NCBI): domain Eukaryota; kingdom Metazoa; phylum Chordata; class Actinopteri; order Syngnathiformes; family Syngnathidae; genus Nerophis; species Nerophis lumbriciformis. Next base: position 23,574,423 of record NC_084578.2, on the reverse strand, counting down.
ATTACCTGCAATGTTAGCTGGTTCTTGCGAGCAGGTTTTTTTTTTTTTTTACTGTTTAGAGAACACAGACAAGAGAAAGACGTGTTCTTGTCTCACATACAAAAAAGGTGCAGTTTCCCTTTAGGAGCACAGTAAATGGGATCACCACAAATAAACAGATCTCAAATACTCGGATAAACAAATATGGGCATGTTTATTGAGTGTTAAAATGTAGTTTGGTAAGTTATTCTGATTTTGCACTGAGTGCGCGCGCTTGTGAATGAGCGTGCGTACCCTTTTTTTATTTTGTAGTGTTTTGTTAGAATAGTAGTACTGTTTGTATTAAATGTTTTACTTTGTATACTTTATGTTTTGTAAGGATGGTATTAGGTAGTAAATGTACTTTTGTGTACTACAGAGATCGACCAAGTGCTTCAGAGTGTATCAGTCATCCTTGGCTTTGGCAGCAGCAGCCTTGCACAAGTCCTGAACCCACCGGCACCCGCGGCGTGCGTGAGAGGAGTCTTGGCACTAAGTGGGCGGCCCCTGAGGACCCCGAGGATAAGGAGAACTTCCTGGAGTCGCCGCGTGCTAAAAGGTTCCGCGTGGACGAGGAGGGGCTTCTTGGAGATGCTGACTTATGAGAAAGTTTTTAATGTATTTTAAGTGTATTTATACCATATGACAAAATTACCAGCAGCAAAGATAATCACATTATTGATCAGCCAACCTGACAATTGATTAATATTGATGCTAGTCAGTAAAGATGACTATTGATTAGTTTTTGTATCTGCTTCTTTATATTTGATGTGCAATGAGGGAAACGCTGCTTAGCTTGAATCTTTTCTATTTGTACTTCTTACTCTTATTATATCTAAACTTCAACCGTGCCACATGAAAAACACAACGTACACAGTGTATGCAAGGTTTGGAGCATTTAGCTCAGGGTTTTAAGAAAATAATTTTAAGGTTTCCGCTTTAAGATGGTTCCGTATATAAAAGCCTTTATTTTCTCAGGTGATAAATTACTATCAATATGTTAATTGTGTATTATTAATGCACCTGCAGAAATGAAACCGGATTTAGCACTTCTGACTCTAGGAATATTGCAATGATGACGTTTGTACTTTGATGAACAGCTTTTCATTTCTATACTGTAGTTAAGTATTTATATTTATGTGCTGGACTCTGACTTGATATGATTTGTTGTCATCCATGCATGGATTGTTGGAAGCGAATATACTTTTCTGGTGGTGCTGGGAAGTCAAAGTGTGCGACCCCGAAAGGGACAAGCGGTAGAAAATGGATGGATGGATGGAAAATACGAACAAATTAGCATTAAGTGTAAATAAATTGCTTTGGTCAGATCAAATTATGTAATGACGGTTCAAATACTTGTACTTTATGCAGTACTATACATACTTATATATAGACAGAATCAGAATCTGATCTGATTCTGATGTTTGGAAGGTTCTAGAAGGAAGCAGATGCTACTGATGTTAGGGTGTGTTGGTGAGCACGTAGAAAGGGGAGCAGGTAAACAGATGCCTGGCGTTGCTATGGTGAGACATTCAAGACACCAAAATGAGTTCCATTGTTGTTTCAATTTGATTTATTGTTCCAAAGTCTGTGTTGTACTGTATTGTCATATTTTACTTGGAATATTGCGGACAATGTGTGAAAAAAGGTGCTTGTGTCTTTTAAACCTCATGGTCACATTTGACCAGCGACACAGGAAGTTGTTCCAACAAGAAGTTGTTCCTGTAGACAGCGACATAAAGAAGATGGATTTGTTCCACAGCAGTTTGAATTGTTAAATTTTTGTTTGCTACTTTGTTGTAACTTATTCCCTCTTCAGCTTTTATGATTGACAGATGTTTGACACCATGCGACCATAAGCACAAGCCAATGTTCCAGAAATACTTTGTATGAGCAATCGAACTGTAAGAAAACAACTTCATCATGACCAAGCACATGCTATTTACACAAGTGCAACAAGCTCATTAAAGATTTGTAAGTAATAAACGTCCTTTGTTGTTTGATTCCACACATTTGATGGTTTTATTTTCAAACAAACTTTTGGGGACATTTTGTCACACTGATGATGAAATAACTTAATAAATGCAATGATTCAATTATTAATAAACATGCGACCCCGAAAGGGACAAGCCGTAGAAAATGGATGGATGGATGGAAAATACGAACAAATTAGCATTAAGTGTAAATAAATTGCTTTGGTCAGATCAAATTATTTAATGACAGTTCAAATACTTGTACTTTATGCAGTACTATACATACTTATATATAGATATGAAAGAACTTCATTAATGCATATATATATATATATATATATTTATATTTCCATGTATATATATATATATATATACTGTATATATATATATATATATATATATATTTATATTTACAAAACCAGTGAAGTTGGAATGTTGTATAATTTGTAAATAAAGACAGAATACAATGATTTGCAAATCCTTTTCAATTTATATTCAATTGAATAAACTGCAAGAACAAGATATTTAATGTTCTGAGAAACTTGTCTTTTTTTTTGCAAATAATCATTAACTTAGAATTTAATGGCAGCAACGTATTGCAAAAAAGTTGGCGCCTTTCCTTTTAACAACATTCAGTAAATGGACTCAAGGATTCAGGTGGAATTATTTCCCATTCTTGCTTGATGTACAATTTAAGTTGTTCAACAGTCCGGGGTCCCTGTTGTGGTAATTTACGCTTCACATTTTCAATGGGAGACAGATCTGACTAGAGCAAGGCCCGTCTAGTACCCGCACTCTTTTACTACGAAGCCACGCTGTTTGCTGTGGCTTGGCATTGTCTTGCTGAAATAAGCAGGGGCGTCCATGATAACCAGTGACGTGCAGTCACTAGAGGCAGGTGAGGCGGGGCCTCACCTGCCATCATGGAAAGAAGAAAAAAAGGAAAATGAATTTTTTTTTATTAAAATGTTATATGTATCCAGTGATTATACTATAAAGTTATTTTCCATTTAACTTCACCAGTTTTAGATTATTTTTATTTAAAATCGCTGAATTTCCACATTTGCCGTTCAAATACTGAGAAGAGACGGTGCGGCCAGTTGAGGCTTGTCACTGCGTTGTGCCTCACCATGGATTGCGGACTCAGCTAACTGCTGGCCTGCTGTGCAGTGAGACCGTATTGCTATATGAACTATATTATACATTTCCATAGTTTAGTTAGCTGAGGTATATAATGTACAGTGTATTTTGTCAACAACTGTATGTGTGTAATGTATTTCTTGTGCTGAGCGATCATAAAACGGCTGCAAAAGACTGAGGCTCGCAGTAATCCCGCCTCCTACACCTCCGCCGTAGAATGCACCCCCTGACGGGAGTGTTATATCAACTAAAGCCCACACTTAAACTTTCCACGTGCAAGATTGAATCTATTTAAATAAGTTATTTCATAAGAAGCCAAAAAGTGCAAAAACAATAATGTTCGTGTTGGAGGAGTTTTGAATGACTGCAGGGCCACAACATTAGGTACACCTGCAGACTGCAGGTGTACCTAATTCACAACTCCTCCAACACGAACATTGTTTTTGCACTTTTTGGCTTCTTATTAAATAACTTTTGTAACCTATTTTTATGGGCTTTCCTCTTTGTGATGTTAAGTTCCTGTTATGCGCTGTTATACAGTATATGCCTTGAGCTTTTATTTTGAAGGCGCTAAGAGCGTAAGTGATGACACGTTGGAGTGGATCGGAGGTTTTTGAAAGAAGGTAAATAAAGTGGTCCTCGTGTAAACTGGAGCCTCCGTGTTTGTTATTTTGTAGTTTCATACAGTATAGGCGACATTTATAATCCCTCGGTTACACTTTTTTAAATAGATTCAATCTTGCACGTGGAAAGTTGAAGTGAGGGCTTTAGTTGATATAACACACCCGTCGGGGTGCATTCTTCCAGCACAACAGCGGCGCATGGACTTCATTTATAAGTAAAGGTAAGACCATAGTAACGTTTTTTTTTATTAAATGTGCTTTTTTGTGTGCTACAGTTTGTATGTGTAAAGTTAAAGTTAAGTTAAAGTACCAATGATTGTCACATACACACTAGGTGTAATGAAATTTGTCCTCTGCATTTGACCCATCCCCTTGATCACCCCCTGGGAGGTGAGGGGAGCAGTGGGCAGCAGCGGCGCCGCGCCCGGGAATAATTTTTGGTGATTTAACCCCCAATTCCAACCCTTGATGCTGAGTGCCAAGCAGGGAAGAATGCTGGTATGAGCTTTTAAACATAACCCGTTAACTGCTGCCAATCAAATGGTGAATAAGATACTCTTTAGGGTTCATATGTTTGTAAATCTGACTGTGATGAAGTCAGTGCCTCACCAACCATGAACCTCACCGCACGTCACTGATGATAACGTTGCTTGGATGGCAACATACAATATATTGCCAAAGGTATTTGGCTACCCATCCAAATGATCAGAATCAGGTGTCTTAATCACTTGGCCTGGCCACAGATGTATACAATCAAGCACTTAGGCATGGAGACTTTTTCTACAAACATTTGTGAAAGAATGGGACGCTCTCAGGAGCTCAGTGATTTCAAGCGTGGAACTGTTATAGGATGCCACCTGTGCAACAAGTCCAGTCGTGAAATTTCCTCGCTCCTAGATATTCCAAAGTCAAATTTTTTTATAAGAAAATGGAAGAGTTTGGGAACAACAGCAACTAAGTCACAAAGTGGTAGGCCACGTAAACTGACAGAGAGGGGTCAGCGAATGCTGAAGTGCATAGTTCAAAGAGGTCGCCGGCTTTCTGCACAGTCAGCTGCTACAGAGCTCCAAACTTCATGTGACCTTCCAATTAGCCCACGTACAGTACGCAAAGAGCTTCATGGAATGGGTTTTCATGGCCGAGCAGCTGCATCTAAGCCATACATCACCAAGTCCAATGCAAAGCGTCGGATGCAGGATGTAAACCACGTCGCCACTGGACTCTAGAGCAGTGGAGACGACTTCTCTGGAGTGATGAATCACGCTTTTCCATCTGGCAATCTGATGGACGAGTCTGGGTTTGGAGGTTGCCAGGAGAACGGTACATTTCAGACTGCATTGTGCCGAGTGTGAAATTTGGTGGAGGAGGAATTATGGTGTGGGGTTGGTTTTTCAGGAGTTGGGCTTGGCCCCTTAGTTCCAGTGAAAGGAACTTTGAATGCTCCAGGATACCAAAACATTTTAGACAATTCAATGCTCCCATCCTTGTGGGAACAGTTTGGAGCGGGCCCCTTCCTCTTCCAACATGACTGTGCACCAGTGCACAAAGCAAGATCCATAAAGACATGGATGATAGAGTCTGGTGTGGAGTCCTGACCCCGATAGAACACTTTTGGAATGAATTATAACGGAGACTGAGAGCCAGGCCTTCTCGACCAACATCAGGACCATACCAAAGCGCTTTTGGAAGAATGGTCGAAAATTCCTATATACACACTCCGCAACCTTGTGGACAGCCTTCCCAGAAGAGTTGAAGCTGTAATAGCTGCAAAAGGTGGACCGACATCATATTAAACGTTATGGGTTGGAATGGGATGGCACTTCAAGTTCATATGTGAGTCAAGGTAGGTGGCCAAATACTTTTGGCAATATAGTGTATGTTGCTCCAAAACCTGTATGTACCTTTCAGCATTAATGGTGACATTCACAGATGTGTAAGTTACCCATGCCTTGGGCACTAATACACCCCCATACCATCACAGATGCTGGCTTTTGAACTTTGCGCCTATAACAATCCGGATGGTTCTTTTCCTGTTTGTTCCGGAGGACACGACGTCCAGTTTCCAAAAACAATTTGAAATGTGGACTCGTCAGACCACAGAACACTTTTCCACTTTGCATTCGTTGTACTTGTGCAATGACAAGACCTACCTACTTACTTACCTACCTACCTTACATCAGTCCACCTTCGATGAGCTCGGGCCCAGCGAAGCCGGCAGTGTTTCTGGGTGTTGTTGATAAATGGCTTTGCATAGTAGAGTTTTAACTTGCACTTACAGATGTAACGACAAACTGTAGTCACTGACAGTGGTTTAATGAAGTGTTCCTGAGCCCATGTGGTGATATCCTTTACACACTGTTGTTGTTTTTGATGCAGTACCTCCTGAGGGATCGAAGGTCAAGGGCATTCATTGTTGGTTTTCAGCCTTGCTGCTTACGTGTAGTGATTTCTCCAAATTCGCTGAACCTTTTGATATTACTGACCGTAGATGGTGAAGTCCCTAGATTCCTTGCAATAGTTTTGTTGTACTTGTGCAATGACAATAAAGTCCTATCCTATCCAATAGCTGGTTGAGAAATGTTCTTAAAGAATTTGCTCACACATTTGTTCACAAAGTGGTGACCCTCGCTCTGTCCTTGTTTGTGAATGACTGAGCATTTCATGGAAGAATACCCAATCATGGCACCCATCTGTTCCCAATGAGCCTGTTCACCTGTGGGATGTTCCAAATAAGTGTTTGATGAGCATTCCTCAACTTTCTCAGTCTTTTTTGTCACTTGTGCCAGCTTTTTTTTTTTTGCATGTTGCAGGCATCAAATTCCGAATGAGCTAACATTTGCAAAAAATAAAGTTTTCCAGTTCGAATGTTATGTATCTTGTCTTTGCAGTGTATTCAATTGAATATAGATTTAAAAGGGTTTGCCGATTGTAGCTGAGATAGGCTCCAACGCCCCCCGCGACCCCTAAGGGAATAAGCGGTAGAAAATGGATGGATGGATGGATGCAAATCATTGTTTTTTATTTACAATTTACACAAGGTGTCAACTTAACTGGTTTTGTATATATATGAAAAAGTACAAATACGTGTTCATGTTGTACAATGTAATATATATATATATATATATATATATATATATTTATAATAAATGCTTATGAAAGCAAAAGTACAAATAGGTGGACTTCATGTCGTACATTGTAATTTTTATATTGTACGAGTTTTGCAAAAAAGAAGAGTGTAGTAAAAAAAAGAATGAAAAGAGTAAGATTCAATGATCCTTTGTAGATTCTCTAGATCAGTGGTCCCCAATCTTTTTGTAGCTGCGGACCGGTCAACGCTTAAAAATTTGTCCCGCGGACCGGGGAGGACGGGGTGGGGGGTGGGGGGGTTAAAAAAAAATTTAAATAAAGAAATACAATGATGTGTGCTTACGGACTGTATTGATATACATTGATATATAGTGTATATATTCTGTTTTTATGTAGATTAAAAAATATATATATATATATATATATATTTTCTTGTGCGGCCCGGTACCAATCGGTCTGCGGACCGGTACCGGGCCGCGGCCCGGTGGTTGGGGACCACTGCTTTAGATGACAAGCTTTGAGCAGACACGTAATATGAATATACATGTTTTTTCAGCACATGCAACTTTACTTAATTAGTCAGAAATCCTGGATGACCCTGAAGTGATTTTCAAGCGAAGGTGGTTCATCTTCAAAGTGGATTTTGTGGAACGGACTCGCTCCAAACTCTTCTAGGGTCTCGATGAAGCTTCTGTGCTCACGACCGACCCAAGCCCGCATGGGGTCACGCACCTCGTACGGGGTAACATGTACGTGGATGCCAATTCTGCTGTTGGCCAGCTGGCGTAGCACCTGCTTGTCCGTCACCCAGGTTTCACTTCCTCCTGGGTGTCCACCGTCCAGCCAGAACATGTCCGAGATGCTTTGGACAAAGTCCCACATCTGCCGGTCTGCCCGTGCGCCGCCCAACTCACACAGCATCTGGTTTAGGACCACGCATCCTTTACTGAAACCTACTACGGTCAAAGAAAACCTTGCTGGGATGCTTGCAGTGTCTTTTTGTGGATGGAAGCCATTCGGCAGGCCGGCTCGTGCCATAGCGTGGCTCAGCAGCGCCCTGCAAGCCAGACCAGACTCAAAATCAACTTTCATTTGAACAAGTTCCACAAGAAGGAAGTCAGATTTTGTACAGTGGTGGTCAGCCTGTTGGCCTCACCAGGGCCGGCCCGTGGTATAGGCCGTATAGGCAAATGCTAAGGGCGCCGTCCATCAGGGGGCGCCACGCCAGTGCCACAAATGTTGGAGAGAAAAAAAAAAAGAAAAAAAAGTTGGTACTATTATTTCTAAATACAAAAAATAATCCCACGTCATTTAAAATGCAAAGTAAAGCCTATTTAATAGAAATATTATTTGTTACAACATTACGCCCCCCCCTCCCCCCGCACGGTGCGCCCCCTCCCTTCCCGCATCATGACTTGCTTTGGACGTCACCACATCAAAAAACAACACAAGATGTCAAAACGGCCAAAACTGTCAGGTGCCCAGGGAAGAAAAAGAGAAAAGAAGAGGAAGAGAAACGAGAAAAAGACAGAGGTAGCACCTGCTACCGTAGCAGGTAGGTAACTTTAGCCTACATGAAATGATTTGTCTGTTACAGAATGTGATAGTAACCTGGCTTTTTAGCATTAAGCTAATGTTACATGATTCGGCAATTGCTAATCAATAAATAGCTAGTTCTGTTTTAACGTCGGGTTAATATTGTTATGGAAAAAAATAATGTAACATTAGGTAATTACAGTACTCCCACCTTACATTCATCTGGGACATTTGTATTAGATCTTTTAAGCAGGTGTTTTTGTTTACATTGTTATTGCCTTCTGGTTAGCTAATGTTTGCCCTGCAGGTAATAGTCACTTTTCCACCCCTTTATATATTAGGTATAGTTGTAAGCCTAGTTGTTAAAGTGCACATCATTAATGTTAATTAAGCAATATCACATGAAAAGGAATGCTGTTTTTTAATTTGAGCACTGCTGTGATTCGGTAAGGAGCATAATGCTCACATGGCAACATGGAAGGACTTGGAGGTCCGTTTTGCGAAAGGACTCACAATAGATAAACAAGAGATGGCACTTGCTGAGGCTGAGAGAAAAAGGTGGCGTGAAGTTCAACATCGTTTGGTGGCAATAATTCAGTCCTTAGCTGAAAGAAACATGGCTTTCAGGGGGTCCACAGACACATTAAATAAACCAGACAATGGCAATTTTCTGAAAGAAGTGGAGCTTATGGCCAAATTTGATCCAGTGATGATTGCATTCGGTCTCCCCTAGAGAGGGGGCGGGGGGGTTACCCACATATGCGGTCCTCTCCAAGGTTTCTCATAGTCATTCACATCGACGTCCCACTCGGGTGAGTTTTTCCTTGCCCTTATGTGGGCTTTGCACCGAGGATGTCGTTGTGGCTTGTGCAGCCCTTTGAGACACTTGTGATTTAGGGCTATATAAATAAACATTGATTGATTGATTGACATTGAAGCACCATGTCAGTAGAGTAGAAAGTGGAGCTGGCAGTCACGTACATTATCTGGGAAAAACAATCCAAAATGAACTGATTGACTCCATCAGTTCAAGAATAATAAAACGCATTGTGGAAGAGATCAAAACATCAAAGTATTTCTCCATCATTTTAGATTGCACACCTGATCTGAGTCATAAGGAACAGCTCTCTGTCATAGTCAGGATAGTGTCAAAAAAAGACATACCACAAGTTAAAGAGCATTTCCTGGGCTTTCTTGTTGCAGAGGAATCAACAGGAGATCATTTGTCAACTCTCATCCTAAAACGGTTAGAGGAGCTTAACATTTCTTTTGAAGACTGCAGAGGACAGTCTTATGACAATGGGGCCAACATGAAGGGAAAAAATAAAGGTGTTCAGGCAAGGTTGCTTCAGCTAAACTCAAGAGCTTTTTTTGTCCCATGTGGTGCCCACACTTTAAATCTGGTAGTAGCTGATGCTGCAAAAATCTCACCAGATGCCCTTGGCTACTTTGGGCATTTAGCAAAGTTATTCAAGCTCTTCTCAGCTTCCACCCATAGGTGGGGTGTCCTCCTGAAACATGTTAAAACCACTTTGAAACCAGATGGGAAAGCAGGATAAAAAGCATTGAGGCAGTCAGATATCAGGCTCGGCAAGTCAGAGAGGCTCTTCTGGAGGTGAGGGAAACAACTACAGACCCTGTGGGGAGAGTTGAAGCCCAGTCTTTGGCTGAGGAGATTGGATCCTATCGTTTTTGCATTTGTACAGCCATCTGGTATGACATTCTCAGCAAGATCCAGTATGTGAGTAAACTCATGCAGTCGCCCTCCATGCAGCTCGATGTGGCTGTTGACTTGCTGAAGAAAACCAAAGATTCCCTCACCAGCTACAGAAACACTGGATTTTCTGATGCACATACAACGGCAAAGGAGATGTGTGAAGAAATGAATGTGGAGGCTGAACTCAAACAAAAGCGATTGAGAACCACCAAAAGGCACTTCGGTTATGAGTCTCCAGATAAGCCCATACAAGATGCACTTAAAAAAATTTCAGAGCCTTGGAGAGGTGAATGACAAGTTTGGAGTACTCCTCAATTTCCACAACTTACAAAAAGAACAGCTGCTACAGCAGTGCCAAACCCTGAGTACTACTCTGACCCATGACAGCCAGCTGGACATTAATGGCACAGAACTTGCAATGGAAATGCAGAATTTCCCACCATTGCCATCAAAGAACATGACAAACATGGAACTCTTGACCTTCCTGCATGAGAAGAAGCTGGCAGAAATTTACCCCAACATGTGGGTTGCTCTGAGAATCTCTGCCACTCTTCCTGTTACAGTGGCTGCTGCTGAAAGAAGCTTCTCTAAGCTCAAACTCATTAAAACCTACCTAAGATCTACTATGATGCAAGAACGTCTCAGTGGACTTTCCATCATAAGCATAAATTATGTGGTCTCAAATCAGTTGTCATATGATGATGTTGTAGATGACTTTGCTGCAAGAAAGACGAGGAGAGTAAAGCTTTAGCAGGTGATGTGAGGTTGATGAGGGGGTGGTGTACAGTAATTTGTAAGTCATTCTAGTTGATGCAAAATTAAAAAGCAGAAATAGAGAACTCTGTAGGATCCCCTTTTTTTGTAATATAGTTGTTAAAGTCATACTGGTTTGATATCTTGTTTTGTGCAGTGCCTTATTTATATTGTATTTTTAATTTATTTTATGCAACTTGTTGACACGTTTTATTTTGTGTTTATGTATGTAAAAAATATTGTATTTCATGTATTCATTTTTTATTTTTTGTATTCATTTATTTATTCATATTTTTTTTTATCTTGTTAACTATTCTGATTGTTAATTTGCTTTCTTTAAGTAAAAAAAAAGGTCAAAGACAAAGCTATTCGGTTTCTTGTGAGTATATACACTTCACTGCCGATGTGGGGGGGGCGCCAACTAAAATCTTGCCTAGGGCGCCAGATTGGTTAGGGCCGGGCCTGGGCCTCACGGTCAGGAGGAAGAGGGTTGGAATCTCTAACACGGAGCTCAACACTAGGAACGCTTATTTTATCAACCTGTGTCAGCTAACCAGTCCTGGTGTATAAAGTCAGCTGGGGTAGACTCCCGTTCACCTGAGATGTAATGGAAATTGGTTCAATGTTCGCCAAATAAATGCTAACATATATCCAAAGTCAAGAAATCTACCATAATGATGAAAAAAAATAAAGAAAATAGGCCTATTGTGCTGCATTAAAATGCTTTTTTTATTTTTATTTGCACAATAATCCTGTATTGTTTTTTTTTTTTTAACTTCGTCAATATTCCTGTATTAACAGTAAATAGCCACAAATACATTTTTCAGAATAAACGATGATTATTTACCTCATTGGAAAGTTTATAGTTTGCAAAGTATTCACAACACTTTTAATAATTCCGAATAAAAAACATATTTTTTTGAAGGGAATGACAGAAGTATTTCAAGTAAGTTAAATAGTACAGATCAAGGCTATTTAACTGGCGGCCCGAAAATGACATCACACCAACCTCAAGTTCGGTTATAAACTTGGGAGAGACGTTCACATTTTTGCGGCACATTCCTGAAAACACTAACGCGTTGTCATATGGATGATCTTTGACTAACATTTCTTAAAAACAGCTGACTGCTCCTGTTGTATAAATGACCCTAGACCAGAGTAAACGTATTGTTTGTGTTTACACATTTGGCGAAATAAAACTTGTAAGGTATGACAGATTCTTCATTGACATTTGAACCTCCTGAGAGTCAGCGTCCTCTACAGTGGACACTTATTTGTGTTTTGTATAACTCGAGCCTCCCCCGCGACCCTGAGAGGGACAAGCGGTAGAATATGGATGGATGGATAACTATAACTCCGACAACTTTTAACTCACGTCCACTGTAGAGGATGCTAGTTCTCAGAATATACACAGTAAAAATGATTGTGATGGGAGAATTCCTTAACTTTCTGGAAATGTGACCCCAACAACTATTACAACTACTTCAGTATATTAGTATGCTAGAGCAGTGGTCCCCAACCACCGGGCCGGTCCGCGGACCGGTTGGTACTGGGCCGCACAAGAAAAAAAAAAAAAGAAAAAAAATGTTTTTATTAAATCAAGATAAAAACACAATATATACACTATATATCAATGTATATCAATACAGTCTGCAGGGATACAGTCCGTAAGCACACATGATTGTATTTCTTTATAAAAAAAAAATCTTTATATGATTGTTATATTTTTATCAACATGTGATAGCAGTCATTTAATACTAGGCTAATGATTAATGTAACTAGCTGAAAAAATAGTACAATAGCAATAGGAGAGACTATTCATCCCTGAACACCATGGAGTTCATGCATCATGTTTATGATGCAGTTACATTATTATATAAACTATCAGAGACAGCTTTAGGAAACTCTTCATTTAACATATTTTTTTGCTGCTTCAACACAGCTCAATCAACACAGAAAAAGGTAGGGTGAAATAACTTTGTTGTTAACTGTAGTTCAATAATGCTTGTCTTTCCCTCAGACAGACAGGGCTTTGCTGCCCGTAACACACATATACACGCACACACCGCACAGTGAGTTAACGCTATGCTAAAAGCTAATTAGTTTCTAGAACGTCAACGGGCTCATAGTGATGTTACTAGTAGTTGACTGGGAGGTGTTTATTATAATTTGGGGAGAGTCCGCTGCCTTATGCTTACCTGCTAAACACCTTTCTGCTACCCCACCGCAGGAGCACTGATTCCATGCGCTCTGAATAAGCACTGCTGATTGGCTGTTACATGCGCTCTGAATACGCACTGCTGATTGGCTGTTACATGCGCTCTGAATATGCACTACTGATTGGCTGTTACATGCGCTCTGAATAGGCACTGCTGATTGGCTGTTACCGCTCTGCGTGTAATCAATCAGATGGTTCTGTGGGTGGGACAATGCTGGGTGCGTACTGACAAGAGGCAGAGGCAGAACTAAGCGGAGCAGCTTGTTAAGACTTTAGTTTAGGCGGTGGCTCTTGTTGTTAAGGCCTTAAGAACAAAACGCTGCGGGAAACCCTGGTATAGTACAAGGATTATGCTGTTATGGTATAAGTAGCATGCTAGTATAGTACTAGTAGTATGCTAGTGTAGTACTGATAGCATGCTACTGTAGTAAAAGTATTATGCTAGTATAGTACTTGTAGTATGCTAGTGTAGTACAAATAGTTACTGTTTCCCACACATTCATTTATTTGTGGCGGCCCGCCACGAAAGAATTACGTCCGCCACAAATAGATTTTTCGGCTTTTGACTCGCTCAACCGCTCATAAAAGCAATGAGACTCTGTCTGTGAATGTTGCTTGTAGTTACAATTCTGGTGCAGTAGGTGGCGGTAGCCTACTGTGCATTGTAACTCCGCCAATAGCACTTAATTCACCTGGTGGGCCAGAAGAAGAAGAAGAAGAAGATGACGACGACGACGAAGTAAAATAAGAACGGACCGACCGGATCAAAATATGAGGGTAAGACGTCTTGGCAAACAAGTTCAAAAGTGGTCCGAACCTGTGCAGAGTGCAGCACCGACTCGGATTTTCTTAATTTTTATTTTCGGGATTTGAATGCATTTATTTTGAAAGGACAGCTGGAGAGAGGCGGGAGAGGGGTGATTGACGCGGAGCAAAGCGAATTGAACTGGGTCGCCGCAGCGGGTGCTCTACCAGGTGACATGGGTTATAGCTGCATCGCTCGCGGCTCGTCATATATTTAACGTTAATCCGCGATTTCACCGAGCGTTTCACTGACGGTGAGCAGCCTGATGCTGCTTCTCTAACACCGCCGCTGTTTGACTCGGGGGCCGGGGCAGACGCACGCAGTAACAGTCACCTGTTACCATACCGACGAGCTAACGTGTCCAGGTTATAACCCTGTTGTCAATATACACACGTGGAGACGGTGCTTCAGATACTGCATTAATACTGAAGCTAAATTGTCCATTGTCCACTGCAGCATGTGAATGCAATGAAAAGAATTAAATCTGAGCCAACCAGCTGTTAAAATGTTGTCCAGGTTAATGTTTTGGCCATTACAGGCCCTTCATTTCAAGATTTCAACTGTGATCGGGCTTTAAACAGGTGGCTGACCTGTTCAGATGGGTGTAACTGCTACTGGTCAAATAATGTGAAATAGCATTTAATTTTACATGTATGCAATGCCATTTAAATGTAATTATAGATAATAATAATAATAATAATAATAAATACTGTGTAGTGTGGTAAATAGTCAACGGGAAGGATTTTAGTAAGATATAAGCCATGAGCACTACACAGCCAGAAAAAAACCTAGGCAGGACAAGTAAAAATATTGGGGGAAGTAGATTTGAGAAGTCGGGCAAGTAGAAAAAAACCTTAACGTTGAACCCTGCATGTGTTGAGCTGCTGCCGCTTAAGGTTAGACGGCACTGTACATAGAGCGGTTCTGCTCGTTAGTAATAAATTCTAATGTTGGATGTTCACTCCTTCACACAGATGATGTATGCACTAATTAAAGGGGCAGAGCTTTAAGAGACATTTTAGCTTTTATATTTTATAAGATATATTTTTTGTAAGAACCACAATTAATAAATATATTTCAATGAATAACTAATTGTTCAAATCTGTATATAAATATGTACATAAAGTGTTGTAATTATATTTCAACTCCGCGTTCTTATTGGTCATTGTCGCTGCCGCCGCCGCCGCCGCCGCCACCCCCCGCCCCCCGACCACACCACCACAAATAGATGCCTGTCCTGTGGGAAACACTGATAGTATATTAATTATTAAAGTTTTGAAGTACATTGAAATATGTCCAACTTGCCTTCATTATAGCTATGTGCACATGGACACATTTAATCAGATTAAAAGCTTAACCGGAATAAAAATGCTTCTTGTAAACATGCTATTCAGAATATTCTGACCCCATAACACGTTCGGATCAAAATTTCATTCCGATCGAGACGAGTGGTCAATGCCCATAGTCTTTCGGATTGTAGCACATGAAAACACATCTTCCGAAATTCGGGTTAGAATTATCCTTACTGCGCATGTCTTTGATGTCTGCTTTACTTTGGTGGTGGAGCTTTGACTAAATTAAATAGTCTCGGAATGAAGCAATTGTCTTGCTGCTGTCTCCCACATTCCACATGTACAGACGTAGCGTTATATACTGTTGAGTTTGTTGCTTTAAAACGAGGCTAGCAAAAACAAAAGTTTGGTATGGAGTGTCATGTGTCGATGTAACAATGCATGGGTTGGAATTGGGGGTTAAATCACCAAAAATGATTCACGGGCGTGGCACCGCTGCTGCTCACTGCTTCCCCTCACCTCCCAGGGGGTGAACAAGGGGATGAGTCAAATGCAGAGGACACATTTCGCCACACATAGTGTGTGTGTGTGACAATCATTGGTCCTTTATCTTTAACTTAACAATAAAAGATAGGATCCAGTTGTCGAGCCAGCGAGTTGTTTTATTTACGACATTATTTACTCCAAGTGCTAAATGCTAGCCTCAAACACACACACAGTGTTGAAACGTGAAGACGCACCGCAACCCGTACCTAATCACAACATAAAAAGCACAAAACAGCTCCATTAAAAAAAAGAGGTAAAACAAAAGTAGTGAACATAAGGAAACAATTATAAATAAATACAGTGATAACGTCGAACAAGCAGAAATGCACAAAACCTTGTTTGTTTACAGTGGAAGTCTAATGCTTCTTCAGCATTTGCAGTGAGCAAAAAAAAAGATGGCGCGATAGCAGAAATAGTAACACCTTTTCGTTATGTTAGGTTCTGCGCATGTCAAAGTAAAGTATTCCAATTTAAGATGAGATGCATGGAAATGCACGTCATAATCAGATCATTTTTTTCAGGGTCCATATACCGTATTTTTCGGACTATAAGTCGCAGTTTTTTTCATAGTTTGGCCGGGGGTGCGACTTATACTCAGGAGCGACTTATGTGTGAAATTATTAACACATTACCGTAAAATATCAAATAATATTATTTAGCTCATTCACGTAAGAGACTAGACGTATAAGATTTCATCGGATTTAGCGATTAGGAGTGACAGATTATTTGGTAATTGTTCTATATGTTATAGTTATTTGAATGACTCTTACCATAACATGTTACGTTAACATACCAGGCACGGTTTCAGTTGGTTATTTATGCTTCATATAACGTACCCTTATTCAGCCTGTTGTTCACTATTCTTTATTTATTTTAAAATGCCTTTCAAATGTCTATTCTTGGTGTTGGGGTTTTATCAAATAGATTTCCCCAAAAAATGCGACTTATACTCCAGCGCGACTGATATGTTTTTTTCCTTCTTTATTATGCATTTTCGGCCGGTGCGACTTATACTCCGGAGTGACCTATACTCCGAAAAATACGGTACACATTAACATTCTCATCTGAATGATGATCCGATTAAATAAATGTTGTTTCATGTACACATGGCTACTTTGTCAAAAACAAGTTATCACTAAAATGTGAAAGAAGACTAACAACCTGAGGTGGTGAAGAGCTCCAGCGTTGTGTGAGTACGGTGCGTGTTGTGGTGCTCCAAACAAGTTACTCTCCACAAAGTTGTGGTAGGAGCTGAACTTGTGTAAGTACATGCGTGACGCTCGTACCACCCAAATGTGGTCTTGAGGGAAACGAGCACCCAGCATCATCGCCACCTGCTCCAGACTCCAGGACAGCCACTCGACCCCCTCTGGCTGCAGGACCATCTCATCTTGAAAGTTCTGAACAACAGAAAAAAACCACACTTTTTTACACAACATTACAATTCACTTCACTTTACTGCTTTGATTCACCAATAAATTAATTTTAATCCTGAAACTGCTATCCCACAAAACACAAACACCATAAAAGAATGATCTTCATTGGATCACCCCCACACCAATACAACTAATCTGGAATACAACACACGAGTGCCATGGAGTACAAACATTCAAATGTGGGTTGCTCATGTATGCAGTACTCCCGCCGCCCCACAGGGGGCAACAGGAGGCATATGTGTCACAGTAAAACAGCAGTGGGGTGAGTGGAAGAAGACTACTAATTCAACCCTGAAACAAATCTAAATTGCAAAAATCAGACTTCTTCTTATGACTGACAACAAACTATGAATGTTCTGCCCCGATTAAGTGCTCGACTCATTGTTTCCTGTCGGACCTTTTAAGCAACGGACACAGATGAAAGAACGGTACCGATACTTTTCAAAGGCAGTATAGTACCGATTTCAATTAATTAGTATTGCAGTATTTTATTAGTTCCGGTATACTGAATAACCCTAATATTTATATATATATATATATATATATATAAATATATATATATATATATATATATATATATATATATATATATATATATAGTTACAACTAACCTGAATACCAACTAACCTTGAATACAACTACCCTTTAAAACAAGACCGTATTTAAGGATTCAAGGAACTTTATTGTCTTAGCAGCACACATGAGACGGCATAACATTTTGTACCCAAAGTCCTAGATTTAGTTCAGTGAGTACCACAATAACAATAGTATGTATGTATTGTGCAGAAATATGGGGGAATAACTACAAAAGTACATTACATTCACTAATCGTGTTATAAAAAAGGCCATTAAAGATAATATACAATGCTGGGTATAGAGAATATATAAACCCTTTATTTATCGAATGCAGCGGTAGAAAATGGATGGATGGGATGGATTTATTGACTCAAAAATATTGAAATTCAATGATTTGGTGAATTTGCAAACAGCCAAAATGATACACAAAGCAAACTACAACCTGTTACCCAAGAATTTACAACAACTCTTCTCAACAAAAGAAGAGAAATATAACCTTAGAGAAAAATGTAACCGAAAACCTTTGTATGCACACACGACACTAAAGACTTTTAGCATATCAGTATGTGAAATTCAATTATGGAATGGATTAAGTCGGGACGGCGTGGCGAAGTTGGTAGAGTGGCCGTGCCAGCAATCGGAGGGTTGCTGGTTACTGGGGTTCAATCCCCACCTTCTACCATCCTAGTCACGTCCGTTGTGTCCTTGGGCAAGACACTTCACCCCTTGCTCCTGATGGGTGCTGGTTAGCACCTTGAATGGCAGCTCCCGCCATCAGTGTGTGAATGTGTGTGTGAATGGGTGAATGTGGAAATACTGTCAAAGCGCTTTGAGTACCTTGAAGGTAGAAAAGCGCTATACAAGTATAACCCGTTTATCATTTATTTAAGTACAGAAGTGAAACATCTGATACAGATTAAGGTTGTCCATCGCATATATTTTACTAACCCTAAACTTTCCAAAATGTATGCCAATATTGCAGATACATGTACAGTGTTTCCCACAGGACAGGCATTTATTTGTGGTGGTGTGGGCGGGGGGCGGGGGTGACGGCGGCAGCGGCAGCGGCGATGACCAAGAAGAACGCAGAGTTGGAATATAAATACAACACTTTATGTACATATTTAGCTCATTAAAATTACCGACAGGAAGGCGAGAAACACTTTATTTCAACAGACTCTGGCGCCGTACCTGTCGTCAAAACTCCAAAGACCGACTGCACAGTTGCGCTAACAAAATAAGAGTCTCAGAAAGCTGGCGTGCACAAGCTAGCAAGCTACGGAGTTTGCCGGCAATGTATTTCTTGTAAAGTGTATACAAAGGAGTACAGAAGCTGGACAAATAAGATGCCAAAAACCAACCACTTTCATGTGGTATTGGACAGAAAGGAGGACTTTTTTCTCCTCCATTCGAAAATGCGGACGTTATCAGCACCACTGTCTGATTCCTATCAATGCAAGTCATCACAATCAGGTAATACACCAACTTATATTCTTGTCTTCATGAAAGAAAGGAATCTGTGTTAAACATGCTTGTATTATTTTTAAACACCTTTAACTTGTTAACAATATTAACTATATGTGTTAAACATGCTTGTATTATCTTTAAACACCTTTAACTTGTTAACAATATTAACTATATGTATTAAACATACTTGTATTATCATTAAACACCTTTAATTTATTAACAATATTAACTATATGTGTTAAACATGCTTGCATTATCATTAAACACCTTTAACTTGTTAACAAAAACATATATTTCATAAATAAGTAAATATAAATTATATATATGAATGAGGTAGATCCCCACGACTTGATCAATTGAAAAGTAGCTCGCCTGCAGAAAAAGTGTGAGCACCCCTGAGTTACACCCATCTGAACAGGTCAGCCACCTGTTTAAAGCCCGATCACAGTTGAAATCTTGAAATGAAGGGCCTTTAATGGCCAAAACATTAACCTGGACAACATTTTAACAGCTGGTTGGCTCAGATTTTATTCTTTTCATTGCATTCACATGCTGCAGTGGACAGTGGACAATTTAGCTTCATTATTAATGCAGTATCTGAAGCACCGTCTCCACGTGTGTTTATTGACAACAGGGTTATAACCTGGACACGTTAGCTCGTCGGTATGGTAACACGTGACGTGACAACAGCGGCGGTGTTAATGAAGCAGCGTCAGGCTGCTCACCGTGAGTGAAACGCTCGGTGAAATCGCGGATTAACGTTAAATATATGACGAGCCGCGAGCGATGCAGCTATAACTTATCTACCTACAACCTATATTACCCTCGTATTTTGATCCGGTCGGTCCGTTCTTTTACTCCGCCGTCTTCTTCTTCTTCTTCTTCTGGCCCACCAGGTGAATTAAGTGCTATTGGCAGAGTTACAATGCATAGTAGGCTACCGCCACCTACTGCACCGGAGTTGTAACTACAAGGTACATTCACAGACAGAGTCCCATTGCTTTTATGAGCGGTCGAGCGAGTCAAAAGTCGAAAAATCCATTTGTGGCGGGCCGCCACTAATAAATGAATGTGTGGGAAACACTGATGTAATTGCTGTCAATCGACTCCTGCAAACATGCCACACATGTTCTGGTCCTGTCCCTGTCTGAAAGCCTACTGGATTAATATTTTTAAACATCTTGCAGATGCACTAAATTTTAAGCTGACTCCTTGTGCAGAATTGGCTATTTTTGGAATTCCACCAAACTATCAAAAAATTAAGCAGACTTTTAGGGATAGTATCGCCTTTGCATCATTAATAGCTCGTAGAAATATTTTATTGGAGTGGAAATCACAGTTTGCCCCCAAGGCCTCCCTATGGCTTAAGGACCTCATGTTTTTCTTAGATTTATAGAAAATTTAATATAATGTGAGGGGTACACCAAAACAATTTGACTTGACCTGGGGCTGTATAATTAGTTACATAGCTACATTTAAGACACTATAGGATAAATGTGACACTAACTGTTGATAATGAACCTTTCCACTTACCTCAACTCTTTTTTTTTCTGATCTTTTTATTCAGTGACACTTCTCTGTATGTTTGTTTGTGTTTTGTTTTTTATTGTAACTTTTTTTTCCAAAAATTGGGTTTTTTTGGGGGGGGGGCACAAAAAAGTGTCTTTTTTCTCAGTACCTGTATTATGATTAAATAAATAAATAAATATTATTTAAAAAAAAAAAGTGAAACAATGTACTAACATGATCCACTTTAAGAAACTATTCAAACTACAAGTGTTTACTAAGTACAACGAAGAATAATCTTGGTAAATATCTTAAACTTTAGGAAGGACAGATAAAGAGATTGTATTTATCTTATTGTAAGTGACTTACCAGGTTATGAAGAAATCCGTTGTATTAACGCTACACTGATTGATTGGCAACACTAAATTGGCCCTAGTGTGTGAATGTGGATGTGAATGTTGTCTGTCTATCTGTGTTGGCCCTGTGATGAGGTGGCGACTTGTCCAGGGTGTAGCCCGCCTTCCGCCTGAATGCAGCTGAGATAGGCTCCAGCACACCCCCACCCAAGCGGTAGAACATGGATGGATGGATGATTGTAATGTGTAAAATGTTTGAAATGTGTACACATACAGTACAGGGAGTGAATATATGTGTACATAATTGATATGAAGTGGAATAGGGGTAGGATTAAATAAGCCTTGCTTCTTCCTGCTCATTTTTGGACATGGTGTAAAGAAAATGTAAAAATGTGATGCATTATTTGTAATCTATTATGTTCAAATAAAACCAATCGGAATCTGAATAATAACTTAAATAGAATAGAATATAAATAGGGTAGGTTATAAATAACATAGGTTAATAGGAATACATTATAAATAAAATGGAATAAATTGGATAGATAATGAAAAAATAGAATTATAGAATGTTTGTTCGTCATTTAG
The DNA here is from genome assembly GCF_033978685.3 of Nerophis lumbriciformis. Lineage (NCBI taxonomy): Eukaryota > Metazoa > Chordata > Actinopteri > Syngnathiformes > Syngnathidae > Nerophis > Nerophis lumbriciformis. Next base: position 23,552,789 of record NC_084578.2, on the reverse strand, counting down.
TAGAATGTTACCTAGCTTATTCATGTATTCACCTGAATGTCTCCGTGGAAGAAGACCAGATGTTTGTTGACTTGAGGTCCTTCAGGCTTGAGGAGGAGCAGGTCGTTTTTCATGTGGGTTGTGGTTCCACACACAGCTAGCAGTTTATGGATCCCTCGGCCAGCTGGACAGCTGGAGGATGCATGCAGTCGTGGAGAAGACGCCATTGCTTTGAAGACCAGGTGAGAGAAATTCCCAATGAAGACTTAAGAGACAGGCTCTCAGGTAGCATTTAATTTGCTGCTCTGCAAGCTAACGTTAGCCACGTCTGCTAAACATCGTTTTTTTTGTCGCTTTAACGCCACCCTAATAATGGCCTTACTTTGTTATTAGTATTGTGTCTCCTTGAAGATAATCATCTTATCGTGTATCAATCTCAAATGAATGTGGATCATATGCAAGTATTCCCGTTGCTTTTTTCATGTTATTTGCCCACAGAGAGACGCTGTTTTTTACAGACATGCCCTTATAGTGCCGACAAACCGCCTTAGTGCGCATGTCAGTGACGTCAACTTTGGCGAGCCAAAGAAACTGCACAAGCTTCAAGATGATTACTGTCTTTTGATTGCCTCTTCGGCCATGAAAACGAGAAAGAATACATTTAATCTTCCATTGACAATACATTTAATCGTTCCATTTCTCCCAAAATATTGAAAAATAAGTTTCCTTTTGCAAACCGTAAACAATGATGTATATTAAAATAAGTCAAATTGAACAAAATGAAACCACATTTCCAGTTATGCCTAAACAGAAAAGGACAACTTTTATTTATTGTTTTGACAGCCCGCCTTCCTTTCTCACGCCGCTATGGACTATTTCATGTTACTGCGCATGTGTATACGTGATGGCGTAATACGTTCTGAAACACAAATTGGCGCCTTATTAGAGTTTTGTTTACAAATAAAGCGCAAGAGGAGAAGGCGAGAAGAAAATATTTTTTATCTAAGGCTTTTTACCTAAGGTGTCAAGCTCTGACACCAAATTAAGTATTGTACAATAGCACCAATCAGGAGTAGCATTGCTCCCTGTCGGATGCAGAGCTGTAATGGAGACTGATGCTTTTTGTCACAAACAGGTGAGTATTAAAGCCCTCCAAATAGTAAAGTATTGTAACCGAGGGTCTGCATGTAAGATGTAGTGCAAGCAAAAAATAAAGGAAGGCAGGCAGAAACTCAAGAGGCACTTTTTTGTTGATGTGACACCCACAAACAGTTGTTATTGTGTTTTTTTTATAATTTGTTTTGATAATATTCATGTAAATGAGAGGTAATGGTGACACAAGGATCTCAACAGATTGCTAAACAACAGCTAACTACTGACAGTAGGGGGCAGTGTAGGTCTGTTTCACCGTGGGAGTCTCCTGTACACTGACGTACTTCCGCCCAAACTCCACAATCCTGTGAAAGCGACAACACGTTTCAATTTGTGATACTTGTGTCCATATTGCAGGTTAGTAATGACCTTAAAGCAGCTATATTTGAAACACAAATAATTTCGTGATAAAGTGCAGTCACTGAGCTTAATTTTGATGTAAGGATGATGACGTTTGGTGTTCATTTTGGGACATTGTAATGTAATACAAAGTGGGCTGCTGCAGTTTATTTTTCTATTATTATTTTTCTAACCACTTCTGCAAAAGTGACAAGTGCAATGAGCCTAAATGTGTACAATATGAGTTCGTTTTTGTATTACAATTTTCTATCTTGTTTAATGGTCCAGTTCATACTTGCCAACCTTGAGACCTCCGATTTCGGGAGGTGGGGGGAGGGGGTGGGGGTATATGTATATATATATATATATATATATATATATGTATATATATATATATATATATATATATATATATATATATATATATATAAGAAATACTTGACGTTCAGTGAATTCTAGCTATATATATATATATATATATATATATACATATATATACATATATATATATATATATATATATATATATACAGGTAAAAGCCAGTAAATTAGAATATTTTGAAAAACTTGATTTATTTCAGTAATTGCATTCAAAAGGTGTAACTTGTACATTATATTTATTCATTGCACACAGACTGATGCATTCAAATGTTTATTTCATTTAATTTTGATGATTTGAAGTGGTAACAAATGAAAATCCAAAATTCCGTGTGTCACAAAATTAGAATATTACTTAAGGCTAATACAAAAAAGGGATTTTTAGAAATGTTGGCCAACTGAAAAGTATGAAAATGAAAAATATGAGCATGTACAATACTCAATACTTGGTTGGAGCTCCTTTTGCCTCAATTACTGCGTTAATGCGGCGTGGCATGGAGTCGATGAGTTTCTGGCACTGCTCAGGTGTTATGAGAGCCCAGGTTGCTCTGATAGTGGCCTTCAACTCTTCTGCGTTTTTGGGTCTGGCATTCTGCATCTTCCTTTTCACAATACCCCACAGATTTTCTATGGGGCTAAGGTCAGGGGAGTTGGCGGGCCAATTTAGAACAGAAATACCATGGTCCGTAAACCAGGCACGGGTAGATTTTGCACTGTGTGCAGGCGCCAAGTCCTGTTGGAACTTGAAATCTCCATCTCCATAGAGCAGGTCAGCAGCAGGAAGCATGAAGTGCTCTAAAACTTGCTTGTAGACGGCTGCGTTGACCCTGGATCTCAGGAAACAGAGTGGACCGACACCAGCAGATGACATGGCACCCCAAACCATCACCCAACCATGCAAATTTTGCATTTCCTTTGGAAATCGAGGTCCCAGAGTCTGGAGGAAGACAGGAGAGGCACAGGATCCACGTTGCCTGAAGTCTAGTGTAAAGTTTCCACCATCAGTGATGGTTTGGGGTGCCATGTCATCTGCTGGTGTCGGTCCACTCTGTTTCCTGAGATCCAGGGTCAACGCAGCCGTCTACCAGCAAGTTTTAGAGCACTTCATGCTTCCTGCTGGTGACCTGCTCTATGGAGATGGAGATTTCAAGTTCCAACAGGACTTGGCGCCTGCACACAGCGCAAAATCTACCCGTGCCTGGTTTACGGACCATGGTATTTCTGTTCTAAATTGGCCCGCCAACTCCCCTGACCTTAGCCCCATAGAAAATCTGTGGGGTATTGTGAAAAGGAAGATGCAGAATGCCAGACCCAAAAACGCAGAAGAGTTGAAGGCCACTATCAGAGCAACCTGGGCTCTCATAACACCTGAGCAGTGCCAGAAACTCATCGACTCCATGCCACGCCGCATTAACGCAGTAATTGAGGCAAAAGGAGCTCCAACCAAGTATTGAGTATTGTACATGCTCATATTTTTCATTTTCATACTTTTCAGTTGGCCAACATTTCTAAAAATCCCTTTTTTGTGTTAGCCTTAAGTAATATTCTAATTTTGTGACACACAGAATTTTGGATTTTCATTTGTTGCCACTTCAAATCATCAAAATTAAATGAAATAAACATTTGAATGCATCAGTCTGTGTGCAATGAATAAATATAATGTACAAGTTACACCTTTTGAATGCAATTACTGAAATAAATCAAGTTTTTCAAAATATTCTAATTTACTGGCTTTTACCTGTGTGTGTATATATATATATATATATATATATATATATATATATATATATTTATTTTATTATATATATATATATATATATATATATATATATAAAATAAATACTTGAATTTCAGTGTTCATTTATTTACACATATACACACACGTAACACTCATCTACTCATTGTTGAGTTAAGGGTTGAATTGTCCATCCTTGTTCTATTCTCTGTCACTATTTTTCGAACGATGCTGAACACCCTGTCTGATGATGCATTGATGTGTGGCACGCACAAAAGTGCTTTCATCAAATTCACTAGATGGTAGTATTGTCCTGTTTAAGAGTGTCACAACATTGCTGTTTACAGCAGACGAACTGCTTTACGGTATACAAAAAAGTGACTGCTGTTGTTGTGTGTTGTTGCCACGCTGGGAGGACGTTAATGAAACTGCCTAACAATAAACCCACATAAGAAACCAAGAACTCGCCCTCCATCATTCTATAGTTATAACGTGATTGGGCAGGTACGCTTTTTTATATTGTGGAGGACCTGAGTCCGCCTGAATTTCGGGAGATTTTCGGGAGAAAATTTGTCCCGGGAGGTTTTCGGGAGAGGCGCTGAATTTCGGGAGTCTCCCAGAAAATCCGGGAGGGTTGGCAAGTATGGTCCAGTTCTACCAGTGTTGTTAGCATTAGCCACTGTCCACTTCCTGGGTGCGCTGTAGTGGTGCAGCTACTCACACGTGGGCTTTGCCAAAGCAATGTAGTGACACTACAATAATATGGACACTGTAGAAACAGTATTATGCTGAAAAGGAAAACGAGAGATATTGATGAACAGAACAGATGATGTATAATGAGAATGGTGTTATGTAGTGTGAATTTGAATAATGACAGAATGATTGTTATATTGATTATTATTGTGATAATACAAAAATATGAACATTTAAAAAAACAATGGAAAAAAACAAAAGAAAGAAAGAGACAGAATATATTTTATTGTGGTTCAATAAAAACTAGGGCTGGGCAACGATTAAAAATGTTAATCATAATTAATCGCACAATTTCTCCGATTAACCACGATTAACTGCATTGTATACGCAAAACCCAATAATGAATTTAAAAGTAGTGTGTAGTGCACCTTTATTGGAATATTCTCCCATATGAACAAAAGTGCCAAAACATTTGTTGTGCAAACACAATTTTAATCAGTACTTGTTAAACAGTAGCAGTTAAATAGCATATTTTATGAAAATCAACTCAAAAAATGTCAATACAAACATTCAAGTTTATTGCCACTGCCAGGGTATTTAAGTTATCCTGTTTGTTATGGAAAATAAATATAATCTACATACAAATCCCTGAGCCACAATCATAACATCCAAACAGGCAATTTCTGAGGTAACAGCAGAAACATTTTCCTCTAATTTTCCTTTCCATAATGCCTCTCCTCTGTTTTCATTATAGACAGCATGTGAATGCAACACCCACTTTTCATCAATATAATGCACTGAGAGCCTCTACAGCTGCACGTTGTAAAGTTGTCACTTTTACAGTCCTCTCCTTTCATACAACTGCTGTATTCTTGGTGCGATGATGCGTCTTGATGGCGGCTCATACGCGCTGTCACTCAGGCTAGCGTCTTCCACAATACTAATGGGCCAACAGTCTGTAACTATCCACTTCGTTATGGCATTTGTTAGCTTCTCTTGCTCTCCTTTATCTATACTTCTCCCTCACGCTGTATTTAACGTAGTCTGCCCAAGCCTGGCTCCACTTTCTGCTTTGTTGGATGGTTTGCTGCCATCAACAGTGTGCTTCGCGTTAAGGTGATATTTTAGACCGGAAGTACTCCTGTGATAAGAAAATTCAGCTTGGCAGTGGCTACAAACCACTTTGCTTCTGTCAAATCTGCCGCCTGGAAGTACTTTATAATGAAAATGACCATGTAAAAGTTCTGTTAAGTTACCCTTCTTCTCCATGCTTGTTTTGTTTTTTTCTGCGTTCTCCTTCCTTTTCCGCAGGAGCCAGCAATAGGCGTTAACAAAATAAAAGCATGTAAAAAAAATACGCAATTACGCGCGATAAAAAAATTGTCAGCGTTAATAGATTGATGCATTAACTCGAAATTAACGCATTAACTTGCCCACCCCTAATAAAAACACAATCCTGTGGAATCTGTGAAAGCGACAACACGTTTCAATTTGTGATCCTTGTGTCCATATTGCAGGATAACTATAAGCTGTGACCAGGTACCCAAGCCGGGACCTGTAACATTGACAACAACCTCGCCGAGGGAAGTCTTCTTAAAAGCTTATTTTTACGAACCAGCACTCCCAGTGTTGTGCCAAAATGTGAATGCCTGGCAAAAATGTATTTCTGTCGCGGGAGTGCGCAGCGTTCGCTAAACCTGCATCTTTTCGCTTCGTCTGTCCACAGCGGATTACTAGGTACAAGACTAGCACTTTATCTTGGTGGTTATTGTACGCTACGTGTTTGACATTATTTAAGCCTTTATCGTGTCCCGAAAATGACAGTTTGCCTTTTCTGTGGTGTTAATAAGATTTAAAGGACGATTGTTAGTCCGATGTTGATGTGATAAAACCTCTTTCTTGTTTGGAAGATACATACAATTGTAACTGTTATTTTTTCGTGCACGTAATACAAACCCCGTTTCCATATCTTCCCTCAGGCCGTAAGACTCTTGAACGCATCATAATTAAAGTTGGGAAAGTGCATGTTCACCACTGTGTTACATGGCCTTTCCTTTTAACAACACTCAGTAACGTTTGGGAACTGAGGTGACACATTTTTTAAGCATCTCAGGTGTAATTCTTTCCCATTCTTGCTTGATGTACAGCTTAAGTTGTTCAACAGTCCGGGGGTTTCCGTTGTGGTATTTTAGGCTTCATAATGCGCCACACATTTTCAATGGGAGACAGGTCTGGAATACAGGCAGGCCAGTCTAGTACCCGCACTCTTTTACTATGAAGCCACGTTGATGTAACACGTGGCTTGGCATTGTCTTGCTGAAATAAGCAGGGGCGTCCATGGTAACGTTGCTTGGATGGCAACATATGTTGCTCCAAAACCTGTATGTACCATCCATCCATCCATTTTCTACCGCTTATTCCCTTCGGAGTCGCGGGGGGCGCTGGAGCCAATCTCAGCTACAATCGGGCGGAAGGCGGGGTACACCCTGGACAAGTCGCCACCTCATCGTACCTTTCAGCATTAATGGCGCCTTCACAGATGTGTAAGTTACCCATGTCTTGGGCACTAATACACCCCAATACCATCACAGATGCTGGCTTTTCAACTTTGCGCCTATAACAATCCGGATGGTTCTTTTCCTCTTTTGTCCGGAGGACACGACGTCCACAGTTTCCAAAAACAATTTGAAATGTGGACTCGTCAGACCACAGACCACTTTTTCACTTTATATCAGTCCATCTTAGATGAGCTCAGGCCCAGCAAAGCCGAGGGTGTTTCTGGGTGTTGCTGATAAACGGTTTTCGCCTTGCATAGGAGAGTTTTAACTTGCACTTACAGATGTAGCGACCAACTGTAGTTACTGACAGTGGGTTTCTGAAGTGTTCCTGAGCCCATGTGGTGATATCCTTTACACACTGATGTCGCTTGTTGATGCAGTACAGCCTGAGGGATCAAAGGTCACGGGCTTAGCTGCTTACGTGCAGTGATTTCTCCAGATTCTCTGAACCCTTTGATGATATTACGGACCGTAGATGGTGAAATCCCTAAATTCCTTGCAATAGCTGGTTGAGAAAGGTTTTTCTTAAACTGTTCAACAATATGCTCACGCATTGGTTGACAAAGTGGTGACCCTCGCCCCATCCTTGTTTGTGAATGACTGAGCATTTCATGAAATCTACTTTTATACCCAATCATGACACCCACCTGTTCCCAATTTGCCTGTTCACCTGTGGGATGTTCCAAATAAGTTTTTGATGAGCATTCCTCAACTTTATCACCTTTCCCAACTTCTTTGTCATGTGTTGCTGGCATCAAATTCTAAAGTTAATCATTATTTGCAAAAAAAAAAAATGTTTATCAGTTTGAACATCAAATATGTTGTCTTTGTAGCATATTCAACTGAATATGGGTTGAAAATGATTTGCAAATCATTGTATTCCGTTGATATTTACATCTAACACAATTTCCCAACTCATATGGAAACGGGGTTTGTAAATATAAAGTGTTTGGATGTATTCCATCCATCCATCTATCCATTTTCTACCGCTTGTCCCTTTTTCATTTATGTAAAATTGTCATTAAATGTAATATTGCCTGACAAAAAGTGATTCAATGTAATATTTTGATATTTACACAATGCATATTTACACACGCATATTTTACTAGAATACCTTTATGACAGTGGCGGGCCGTGCGTTTCGCACCTAGGCCTTCAGTGATGTCCGACTTCAATGATTACCTCTAAAAATATCATTTATGTCACCACATGACCATTGCTGGAGAAACACTATACATGAACACATTTACGCACTACTGGGCATTGTACAAAACAGGTTATTTTCTGGCGCATTTAAAAATCAATAAACCCGCATCAGCAATTAAAACATATCTTATTTGGTAGTGTCACAATTAAAATTGCAAAAAACATTTTAAACGTGAAAAAATAAAGAAATAAAATATCTGAACTCACATTTCATCGACAGCTGAGCTGCTTCGGAGTTGCCCGAGATGGTCTCACAAGATGTAGTTTCAATCTTAAATATCCTTCTTGAAAATGGCCTTGCAAATAAATATGTTGTCTTGTCTAATCATAAAAGAAGCAGGCGAGGCGTGTTGGCTGAATTCTTAAAAGTTTACTCCACAGGTGCTCATCCAAAACATCCCGGCCGGCATGTCTACATTAAACAACCTAAACGGGGATGCTCTTTTCTACTGTGGCATGCTGGGTGTTGGAGTTCTTATGTTACATGGCTCGTAACATCACTATATATCTGCCTTAGGCCATCTGGAAGGCCTTACTGACAACAACACGTGATCTGATTGGCTATTGCAACTGTATGTCACTGTATGTCCTCGTTTGCTTACAGCGCACAGATGCCTGCATTGCTGAATCTGAAGGCTCTAGGCAGATTTGGTACAGCATGGCAACATAAGCTTGCTGAATTGTGATTGGATAAAAACTCTATAAACTATAAAACAACAGCACTGGAAGGAGCATAATATGACATGAAGAGAATATGAATACGTTTAGATATTTAGGGAAAGTAAATAAAAAAATACTTTTATCTTTAATTATGATTATGGTTTCTGGTTATGTTAGGCCAGCAGAGAAGGCCTTGCTGGCCAAAATCAAGTACCTAATGTACTGTTTACTTGTTAAAATACCCTTTACAAAGCTAAAATATACCCAAACGGCCACTTTGTTGCTGCCAAAAATTGATTTCAAGTAATATTTTGATACTGACACATCCTATCTCTGCATATTTCACTAGAATACCCTTATGGGCATTACATATATCAAAATCAAGTACCTACTGTGCTGTTTACTTGTTGAAATACCCTTTACAAAGCTAAAATATACCCAAACAGCCACTTTGTTGCTGCTAAAAATTGATTTAAAGTAATATTTTGATTCTGACACATCTTATCTCTGCATATTCTACTAGAATACCCTTATGATCATTACATATAATATATCAAAATCAAGTATCTACTGTACTGTTGACTGGTTGAAATACCATTTTTAGAGCTAAAAACTACCCAAATAGCCACTTTGCTGCTGCCAAAAATTGATTCCAAGTAATATTAACAATAATAACAGAATGTCAAAGCATTTCTCTAAAAAACAATATTATACATTCTGAAAATGTAAACGATAGTAAGAATATACCTACGATTTTCAGAAAATTTAGCTAGCAACCACTTAGTGTAAAAGGTTTTTACTGTACCAAAATTCTAAATAGCTAAAGAAAAATCACTGAATGTCTTAGTGCGATGTCATTCTGTGACAGACAAATGGTACACAGCTCCAGTATGTGCTGAGAGAAAAAGTATTTGTTATATTTGTGTGATGTTTTTCTTTTTCAAATTGGTCAACTTACAACTATTTACAGTGATATATATATATATATATATACACACACATATATACAGTATACATTAATAACTGCTGTATACCTGTCCCGCCAAAAACCCACACTGGATTGGATGATGTGGTTCTTTACTGGTAGCTGCAATGAGTGATCAGAACGCACATACAGGACTGTCTCAGAAAATTTGACTATTCTGATAATGTCCTTTATTTTCTGTAACGCAACTAAAAACATGAAAATACAGTATATACACACAATCACTCAATTGGACTTACAAAATAACCACTATTTTTAAGAACAAGTTACAGTAATATATAATACATCCATCCATCCATTTTCTACCGCTTGTCCCTTTTGGGGTCGCGGGGGTGCTGGAGCCTATCTCAGCTGCATTTGGGCGGAAGGCGGTGTACACCCTGGACAAGTCGCCATCTCATCGCAGTTTATAATACATATACAATATATATACAGGATTGTCTCAGAAAATTTGAATATTGTGATAAAGTCCTTTATTTTCTGTAATGCAACTAAAAACATGAAAATGTCATACATTCTGGATTCATTACACATCAACTGAAATATTGCAAGCCTTTTATTATTTTGATATTGCTGATTAACGCATAAGAAAACTCAAAAATCCTATCTCAAAAAATTAGAATATTTCCTCAGACCAAGTAAAAAAGAAAGATTCATAACAGCAAAACAAAATCATTTTTTATTTTATTTATTTATTTTATTTTTTGTCCTGTACAGCTTCTCAGGCAAATCATATAGTTGATCTAGATGCCCATATCGGCTGTTCAGATTTACTTTACAAAAGAGAAATGTAGGATACTTCTCTTGTTGCCTTATTTGTATTTGATTTTATTAAATGTATTTATATTATCATTTGGTGCAGCCGGGCCGGAGCAGGAGGGGATAGAAAGAGAAAAAAAAGAAGACAGAGGGGGAAATTGTGGGGACAAGAGGGGGATTAGACAGAGAGACAAAAACAACAACAGCAAACACAACAACAACAATAGAGCAACATCAGCAAATAAGACATGTACAAATATGATGGTAAAAGTGATAGCAAATAAGCAGTTAGCGAAAATAAAAAAGAATACAGTAATGAAAATGAGCATTATTACACTACAAATGAATCAATACAAATACCAATAGAAATAGCGCTATTGATAATGAACAATACCAATAATTTACCTCTATTATCAACAATACAGTTGTTCAAATGCAACAATACATATACGTAATGATAACTTGAGATACGTAAGAATGCAGAAAAATGGAGGGGAAGAAAGAGAAGCAACCTACATTAACCTTGTAGCTTGTTATAGTAACAATAGGTTAAGCTTTGTCAATGTGCCATGTGTTATATCAATCATCCATCCATCCATTTTCTACCGCTTATTCCCTTTGGGGTCGCGGGGGGCGCTGGAGCCTATCTCAGCTACAATCGGGCGGAAGGCGGGGTACACCCTGGACAAGTCGCCTCCTCATCGCAGGGCTCTAGGGCAACATCGTTAATATATGTTTGATGAAACGTGATTATGTGATGAGTGTATGTATGCATATGTACTTGTATATGTACATGTGTATCTGTGTTTGTACAGTGAATGTATATGTACAGTATGTGCATATGTATGTTTGTACAGTGAATGTATATGTACAGAATGTGTATATGTGTTTGTACAGTGAGTGTATATGTACAGTATGTGTATATGTATGTTTGTACAGTGAATATATACAGTATGTACAGTATGTGTATGTTTGTATAATGAATGTGCGTGTGGATGTACGAACTTTGAGTATGTAAATATGTACCGTATTTGTGTATGTATGTGGGAGCGTAGATACCTATGTATGTATGTGAGTATATGTGAATTTGTATGTACAATATATTCGACTCCCAGTGTGCGTGGGAGCCATAGTACGGTCCCAGCCTCTCCGAGAGCCCAACCCACAAACAGTAGGTGTGGTGCCCAGGGAACCAGGGACCACCGACCCCACGCAGCCAAGCCGGCCAGCGACAGGAACCCCAGAGCACGGCCCACCGCGCCGCCCACAAAGGTCAGCAGCAGGCGGCAGACAGACGCACCCGGCAGAGGACAAGGCACGAGAAAAGCAGGGGACAGCCAGACCCCAAGCCAGCGAGAGACCACACCCCACACGGGCAGAAAGGCGGGACGCCCCGCCCGGGGGGGCCCAGATACTTGCCGCAACCGGACGGGAAGACCGCCCCCGTCCCACCGGCAACCGGGCTCCCACGAGCCCCCCCCACCCCCACCCCCGGAGAGCGCGGCGAGGCCAGCCCCCGGCCACCACACCCAAGTCAGCCGCCGCAGGACCACCCAGCACGGGGCCACGGGAACCACCCACCCCACCCGCAGGGACCCCAACGATGGAGATGGAACAACCAGCAACCGCCCCGCCGTATATATAATAATATTAATAAAATATATTAAAAAATTAATTAATTAATTAAAAAAAAAGAATTAAAAGAAGATCACAGACATACTGACACACAAGGTCACTAACCCAGCAACTGGCCTACTCGCAGCACCTCGGAATACCTTGCAGCACCACAATAGACGCAGGGACTAGACCCAGCAGGCCCCAACCAAGACGGGCACCCGGAAGGGATGGACGGTGGGACCCGGGAGCTCCAGACACGCAGTCCGGACGCAGCAGCCTGAGGCGCCGACCCCCGCCTGACAGGCAGGCCAAGAGGGTACCCCCAGAAATATACATACGTATATATATATACATACATACATATATACATATACAAAGCCACATACATGTACACATACACACACATACCCATATATACATATACATACACATACATACACATATATACACTTACATACACATACACACACATATACATACATATACACAGTTCGTTAGCCCTGACAACCACCACGCGCGCTCGCTGCCACCAGTCACAACATCAGCCACCCCCCTGCACCAGACCCAGCAGCCACGGGTGCCCACACCACACACAAACGGCAGCAGAAACAGCAGCTGCAATACCCCCAGACAGACAGCACCACCCAATCGAATCAAAGCGATCAAAAAAACTGCAACCGGCAACCACACGCCAAAAGGATCACGGAGACCAGCCAGCGCCAGCCCGCCAGCCAGCCCAAACGCCAACATGCAAACAAGAGACACCAACACCCCCCCCCCCCCCCCCACCACCACCAAAATACCCCACCACCCCAACCCAAACCCGCACAAACACACCACTGCCCAAACAACCGAGACACAGCATCCAGACCAGACATGGGGGCCGCGCCACCACCACATCAAGTCACCAACAGAGACCCCACAGCGCAAGGTCGGGCCACACGGGCACGGACCCCACCCAACAGGAAGTGAGACCCGCTCGACGCCACACACAAATAAATAATAAGATTTAAAAATAATTAAAAAAAATAACATAAAATAAAATTAAATACAATAAAAAGTAAATAATAAAAATAATAAATAAATTACAAAAAGAAATAATAATAAATGAATAAAAGCCTGGCAGGCCACCAGACCGCAGTCCCCGCTATCCGCACCGGCCGACGAGGCAATGAGGAGTGCGCCGAACCTCAACCCCCCATGCATGTGTACAAGGCCCCCAAAGTGTCTACTGTATAGTTAAAATTAGGAGGTCAGCCGTTACAGCCGACCTCCAGTCCCTTTGATGTGTGTACTGTAGCGTGAGTGAGATAAGTATGCTTGTGGGAACTAATAATTCGATTAAAATTGGGGGACATCAAGGTCATGGTGGGTCCCAACCAAGCCAAGCCCCGCAAATCCTAAGTGTATAGTATGCAGCTAAGATTGAGGAATGGACGAGCAGGGGACAAGACAGGAGGACTGGAGCCCCATAGGAGGCATCCTCATCCCCCCGCCATGCCTCTCCGCAGGACAATCCCCCAAAGTCCTATATATGTGTGACTGTGTGTGCTATAAGTAGGAGGAGTAGAGAGCCTGGACACCCCCCCCCACCCACCCCCACCCCCCACCCCCCAGTCCATGTGGCCGACAACCAGGAACTACAGCCAGGAGGCCGCCACCCGATCCCCCCGCCCCACGGCCTGTGACCCACACCAGACCACTTTAACGTGACACCATGCGAGCCCACCCCCCAACAAACAAAGCCAGTCCCTGCCCGCCCCAACCCAACCCTGCAGAGCCCATACCAGCAACCAAACGCAGAAAAACTGCACAGCCCCCATGCGCAATGCAAACACAGCAAACGAGTAGTATTGAGGCATATTTGTTTCCAGAATTCTGGGTCACAGCTTGTGGATACGTCTGAGTGCCATTTGGAAGTTGGGATACTTATTGTGTTATCTATTTTTGATAAGAGAGCATATAATTTGGGTAAAGCTTTGGGGACAGATGTTTTGAAGAATTTAACGGTCGTAGGACTACTTTCCCATGTTGTTTTGTTGAATCTTGCACTGATTACAGATTTGATTTGTATATATTGTAGGAATTTATTAGGATTGATTGCATATTGTGTTATTAAACTTTTAAAAGAGATAAAACCGTTTGCATTGAAGATATCCCCAAGGCATCTGACTCCCTTATCATACCATGTTGGAAAGTTCAATGGCTTCTTGTTTAAAAGAAAAACAGGATTATTCTGAATAGGCGTAAATTGGCAGGGAGTGCAGTGTTTCCCACAGGACAGGCATCTATTTGTGGTGGTGTGGTCGGCGGGCGTGCGGGGGAGGGGGGGGTGGGCGGGCTTAAGCGGCGATGACCAAGAAGAACGCGGAGTTGGAATATAATTACAACATTTTATGTACATATTTATATACATATTTGAACAATTAGTGATTCACTGAAATATATTTATTAATTGTGGTTCTTACAAAAAATATATCTTATAAAATATAAAAGATAAAATGTCTCTTAAAGCTCTGCCCCTTTAATTAGTGAATACTAAATAATTTAACTTTAGCCTACTACTACAACCATATTATTTACCAGCAACATGAAGTGAAACAGAGGCAGAGGTGTCCTGCCACAGTCAGTCAACCTCCTCCTCCTCCTCCTCCTGCTGCTGCTGAACTGGTCGCACCTGTGGTCCGAACTGTAGGCCTACCTCCTCTCCAAGTCCAGCCCTTTTTGGCCGTTGAAAATATTTTTCTATACTCATCTGTGTGAAGGAGTGAACATCCAACATTAGAATTTATTACTAACGAGCAGAAGCGCTCTATGTACAGTGCCGTCTAACCTTAAGCGGCAGCAGCTCAACACATGCAGGGTTCAACGTTAAGGTTTTTTTCTACTTGCCTGACTTCTCAAATCTACTTGCCCCAATATTTGTACTTGTCCTGCCTAGGTTTTTTTCTGGCTGTGTAGTGCTCATGGCTTATATCTTAATAGAATCCTTCCCGTTGACTATTTACAACACTACACAGTATTTATTATTATTATTATTATTATTATTATCTATAATTGCATTTAAATGGCATTGCATACATGTAAAATTAAATGCTATTTCACATTATTTGACCAGTAGCAGTTACACTCATCTGAACAGGTCAGCCACCTGTTTAAAGCCCGATCACAGTTGAAATCTTGAAATGAAGGGCCTTTAATGGCCAAAACATTAACCTGGACAACATTTTAACAGCTGGTTGGCTCAGATTTTATTATTTTCATTGCATTCACATGCTGCAGTGGACAGTGGACAATTTAGCTTCAGTCCATGTGTGTTTATTGACAACATGGTTATAACCTGGACACGTTAGCTCGTCGGTATTGTAACACGTGACTGTTACTACGAGCGTCTGCCCCGGGCCACGAGTCAAACAGCGGCGGTGTTAATGAAGCAGCGTCAGGCTGCTCACCGTCAGTGAAACGCTCGGTGAAATCACGGATTAACGTTAAATATATGACGAGCCGCGAGCGATGCAGCTATAACCTCTCTACTAGTGATGGGTTGATGAGGCGTCATAAAGCGTTTTGACACATTGCAAAACTGTATTGATACTGTGTCGATACTGTGTCACTAAATAATGACATCTGCTGGACATTAAAAATCCCTAAAGGCAACCTATGGACCAACTCAACTGACACTGATTTTATGACCTAGTACAGTGGTTCTCAAATGGGGGTACGCGAACCCCTGGGGGTACTTAAAGGTATGCCAAGGGGTACGTGAGATTTTTTTAAAATATTCTAAAAATAGCAACAATTCAAAAATCCTTTATATATTTATTGAATAATACTTCAACAAAATATGAATGTAAGTTCATAAACTCAGTGAAGCACAAGCTCAGGTTTGTCACTAAAATGTATGTCAAAAAGAAGTGTGAAAAGAAATGCAACAATGCAATATTCAGTGTTGACAGCTAGATTTTTTGTGGACATGTTCCATAAATATTGATGTTAAAGATTTATTTTTTTTGTGAAGAAATGTTTAGAATTAAGTTCATGAATCCAGATGGATCTCTAATACAATCCCCAAAGAGGGCACTTTAAGTTGATTATTACTTCTAGGTGTAGAAATCTTTATTTATAATTGAATCACTTGTTTATTTTTCAACAAGTTTTTAGTTATTTTTAGTTCTTTTTTTTCCAAATAGTTCAAGAAAGACCACTACAAATGAGCAATATTTTGCACTGTTATACAATTTAATAAATCAGAAACTGATGACATAGTGCTGTATTTTACTTCTTTATCTTTTTTTTTTCAACCAAAAATGCTTTGCTCTGATTAGGGGGTACTTGAATTAAAAAAAAAATCACAGGGGGTACATTGCTGAAAAAAGGTTGAGAACCACTGACCTAGTATATACAATGATATAAACCAAGTCATTGTATTTCATTTAGGATTATTTCATAACTTCATTTAAATAAAAATATATTTTTTGTCTTTTTTAGATACAGTCAATAAATAATGTGAACATGTATCATAACATGGAAATCTAAGAGAACGTGTTGTGAATGAGGATGCTTGTGGACCTGGAAATTATTATTTATTTATTTTTACACATTTTTATTTTAAAAAAAACAGTTTTTCCAACGTATTCAATTTTAGACGCTTTCTCTTCTTAGTTATTATTTCTCCGGCTGTAGAAAAGACCCGCTCACAGGGCACAGAGGAGGCGTCAGTGCGACACAGTTCGCGTATCGGTCACGTGACCAAAACAGCTCATGATCGGTCACGTGACTTTCTAAAAGCGGTACGCGCACCGACACAGGGTTTTGCTCTATGATGCATCGGTGTTGCCGGACCCATCACTACTATCTACCTATAACACCTGTAAAAATGAAGCAATGCTACCACGCTAGCAAGCGCTAGCTTGCCGGCTATGAGCCACCAAGCTGCTAACTGTCGCCAAAAGGCACCATTTAAGTTTTTTTCCCCATGGCATCCTGGATCAAGGCTTTCAGCAGCTTTTGGACGTTTGAGGTAGAAACGTAGGAAGCGCCATCATTATGAAAAGTAGCCGGCGAGTATTTTGATTCCGTCCGTCCGTTCGTCCGTCCCTCTTCTTCTTCTTCTGGCCCACCAGGTGAATTAAGTGCTATTGCATAGTGCATAGTAGGCTACCGCCACCTACTGCACCTGAGGTGTAACTACAAGCAACATTCACAGACAGTCCCATTGCTTTTATGAGCGGTCGACCGAGTCAAAAGCCGAAAAATCAATTTGTGGCGGACGTAATTCTTTCGTGGCGGGCCGCCACAAATAAATGAATGTGTGGGAAACACTGGAGTGAGCGGGGACCCAGTTATTTTATGAAAACCCCCACCAAGCTGTTAAGGTAGTGCGTGTATTAATACTTTTAAAGCAGTTGTGTTTTTGGAGAATTTGGCTAATAAAGGGCAAGTTAAAAATTGGGATCTCCTGGCTAAGTGATTATTCAATCTCTAGCCATAAACTATCTGATAAAGTGGGATTGATCCATTTTAATACATATTGTAGTTTATTTGCAAGGAAGTAATAGGAAAAGTTTGGGAGTTCTAGACCCCTATATTCTTTGGGTTTTTGTAAAGTTTTAAGGCTGATTCGTGCTGGTTTACTCTTCCAAAGAAACTGATTGACGTGTGAGTCTAGTGATTTAAACCAGATTTGAGAAGGTTTGGTTGGAATCATTGAAAAGAGATAATTAACCCTAGGCAAGACCATCATTTTCACGGTAGAAACCCTTCCCATAAGTGAGATTGGCAGTGTTTTCCAACACGCCAGATCATCCTCAATCGATTTTAAGATTGGGGAGTAATTCAAGCGATTTAGATCTGACAATGTGGAGGAAATATTGATTCCCAGGTATTTGGGCTCCCAATGATTGTCACACACACACTAGGTGTGGTGAAATTTGTCCTCTGCATTTGACCCATCCCCTTGATCACCCCCTGGGAGGTGAGGGGAGCAGTGGGCAGCAGCGGTATTTAATGTTCCCTTTATGCAGTGGAATCAATGAGGTGCTCTGAAAGTCAAAATTAATTGGTAACACAGTAGATTTGGACCAGTTGATGGAGTAATCTGAAATAGAACTGAATTTATTGATAAGTGAGATTGTATCTTGAAGAGAAGAATGTGGATTTTGTAAGCAAAGTAATACATCATCAGCATAAAGGCTTATTTTATGATGAACGGTTGCGGTATGGATGCCCTTAATATTTGCATGCTGTCGAATTGTGGTTGCAAGAGGTTCAATAAATATAGCAAACAGTGACGGAGAAAGTGGACACCCTTGCCTTGTGCCCCTCATAAGATTAAACCTTGGAGAGATATGGCTGTTTGTTCTAACCGAAGCTGTAGG
This sequence comes from Nerophis lumbriciformis, assembly GCF_033978685.3. Classification (NCBI taxonomy): domain Eukaryota; kingdom Metazoa; phylum Chordata; class Actinopteri; order Syngnathiformes; family Syngnathidae; genus Nerophis; species Nerophis lumbriciformis. The sequence goes on along the minus strand of NC_084578.2, from coordinate 23,534,351 downwards.
GAAACTATATAGGCCCTTGATCCATTCTATAAATGAGTCTCCAAATCCACATTTCTGTAGAGTAGCTAGAAGAAAATTCCAATTCACTCTATCAAATGCTTTTTCAGCATCTAATGAAACAACAGCTGTTTTTAGATTATGAATAACAGAATAGTCTATCACATTGAGTAGACGGCGAACATTGTTGGACGATTGTCTCTCTTTGATGAAACCTGTTTGATTAGGATGTACTATATATGGAGTGACTTTTTCTAATCTTTGAGCTAATACTTTGCAGATAATTTTAAGATCAGCATTAATCAGGGAGATTGGTCGGTAACTGGATGGGAGTGTTGGGTTTTTATCAGGTTTTAGCAAGAGACTGATCGTGGCAGAGTTCATATTTGGAGGAAGGAATGAGTTTTCTTTAATCTCTAAAGCCATTTTCGTAAATATCGGAGCAAGCAGTGACCAGAATGTTTTGTAGAACTCCACAGGGAACCCATCAGGCCCTGGTGCTTTATTGTTTGGCATCTGTTGAAGAGCATCGGGAAGTTCATCTACAGAAATAGCAAGATCTAAATTTGATACCTGCTTTGTATTTAATTTAGGTAAGTCTATACCATTGAGAAATGTTTCAATGTCTGAAAGAGATGGGTCAATCTGGGGTGTATACAGGTTTCTGTAAAAGTCTCTAAAGATGGAGTTAATTTCCTCAGGAACGTGTGCAATGTTCCCAGCTGAATCCTTAATGGATGGTATAGAGTTTTTTTCTTTGTTTAATTTTAGTTGGTTAGCCAAATATTTGCTTGGTTTATTGGCATGTTAAAATTTTTCTAAGCGTAACCTCTGGAGCAGGAATTGACTTTTCTTATCAATTATTTCTCTTAAATCTAGTTTGAGTTTTCTCAGTTTGTTCAGAGTGTGTTCATTTTGTGAGTTCGCATAAGCTATTTCTAATATTTTTATTTCATTTTCAAGTTCCTGCTCTAGGAAACGTTCCTTGTTTTTCTTGTATGATGAATAAGAAATAATTTTTCCTCGCATAACTACTTTCGCCGTCTCCCAGAGAACGCACGCCGTGATTTCTGGTTGATCATTAAAATCAAAAAAATCCGTCCATTCTTTCTCAAAATAGTTTAGGAAGTCTGGGTCCTTTAGTAATTATGTATTAAGTCTCCATTGTTTTATAGGTGCAGTGATAGTTTTGTTAGTGAGGGAAAGTGAGACAGGTGCATGGTCACTGATGATGATAGGATGGATGTGAATGTTTGAGATGTCAGATAAAATTGAGCTACTAGTTAAAAAGTAATCAATGCGAGAGAATGAGTGGTGAACTCAAGAGTGCGGTGATAAGAAGGCCAGACATCGCAAAGACCATAATCGTTCATATAGTGCTTAAGTATTACCACTGACTGAGACTCACGGTGACTCCCAGTCACTCTGGACCGATCTATATTTGGATTAAATGCTAAGTTGAGGTCCCCTCCTAGAATCAAGCAGTGGTTTGAGTGAGGAGAAAGTGAAGAGAAGAAAGTGTGAAAAAAGGAGGGGTCATCAACATTTGGACCATAAATGTTGGCGATACATAAGTTTCTCCCGTCAACAGAAATATTAAGAATGATGTATCTTCCCTCTATGTCAGTAATGGAGTTATGGAATGTAATGTTGACCTTTCTACTAATGAGAATGGCTACGCCTCTCTGTTTGGAGTTGTAACTAGCAAATTATGTGTGTGGGTATTGCGATGAATGCAGTTTTGAGGTATCGGACTTGGAGAGGTGAGTCTCTTGTAGTAAAGCAATGTCTGCTTGCATGCTCTTCAAATGATTAAGAATGTTTATGGTCATGAGCTTTGGGTTATGACCGAAAGGACAAGATCACGGGTACAAGCGGCCGAAATGAGTTTCCTCCGCCGGGTGGAAGGGCTCTCCCTTAGAGATAGGGTGAGAAGCTCTGTCATCCGGGGGGAGCTCAAAGTAAAGCCGCTGCTCCTCCACATCGAGAGGAGCCAGATGAGGTGGTTCGGGCATCTGGTCAGGATGCCACCCGATCGCCTCCCTCGGGAGGTGTTTAGGGCACGTCCGACCGGTAGGAGGCCACGGGGAAGACCCAGGACACGTTGGGAAGACTATGTCTCCCGGCTGGCCTGGGAACGCCTCGGGATCCCCCGGGAGGGGCTGGACGAAGTGGCTGGGGAGAGGGAAGTCTGGGCTTCCCTACTTAGGCTGCTGCCCCCGCGACCCGACCTCGGATAAGCGGAAGAAGATGGATGGATGGATGGATGGATGTTTTTATTTTTTTCCTTTGACCCGACCCCACGCACATTCCAAGTGATAAACTGTATAGTGGACATACTAAACTAGACTGTAACTAAGTGTGTGGATGTATGTGTGTACTTTATGTGTAAATAATGCATGTCTGTATCTATCTGTAAGCCTATCATGCAAATATTTAGGTGTGCAGAGTGTGTATAGTTGTGCATGTATTAGCTGTGAGTGTAAATGCTGATGACGACAAGGGGACACACAACACGTGGAGAAATGGAAAGAGAAAAACAAAACAACAACATAAAATAAGAAAAGAAGAGAGTGGTGGATTAAACAGGTAGTGAAATAAGTGACATAAAAAGGAAAACAAAAAAGTAAAACAGTAAACATGTTGGTTTACCGAGAAAGAGAGAGAGCGTATGGTGTTTACGTGAGCTCTATAATGACGCACAGGTGTATTGTGAGCGAGGGGGAAAGAAAGAGAGGGATTGAAGCATAATGAAATAACAAAAAAAAATACAACATTTACCGTGTTTCAGATGCTAATAATACAGCCACGGCGTGGCTTCCGGATCACAGTAAAGTTGACCGTTGATGAAAAGTCTATCCACCGCGATGACAGCACGACATCATTCGGGGATAAACTTTTTGCGAAGCGGGAACAGATGGCGGCGCCTATTGAGAATTTCCTTTGGAAACTGGTCGTTGATGCTGAAGTTGGATCCTTTCAGCTCTCGGCCCTGGTTCCTCACCCGCTCCTTCTGCTTGAAGTGTTCGAATTTGGTTACGATGGGTCTGAGCTTCCTGTTCTCTGGCTTTTTGGCTTAAAGCCAGTGGACGCGATGGAAGGTGATGTTCCTGATGGTGTCCGCTGGAAGCTTGAGCTGGTGTTCCATGAAGGACTTGATGGTTTCCTCGGGATCTTCCTCTGTCTTTTCCGGTATTCCCACGGAGACCAGATTGTCCCTCATGCTTCTCGCCTGGAGGTCCAGCATCGTCTCCTTCATGCTCCTGTTTTCTCGGGTGAGTTGCGTCACTCCGTCGGTGAGGGATTTTACAGACTCACGAAGAGCGGCGTTCTCCTTGGCGAGAGAAATTACCTGCTGTTGTCCGAATTCCAAACTCTCTCGGATGGCTTGGAATTCCTTGTGGAGCACCTCGACAAGTGCGAGGCGGCCATCCAAACAAGTCAGCCTCTTGTCAATGGAATCCAGGATGTCGGTGAAGTTTGTACCCGGCGGTGACACATGGCCAGGTGAGTCCTCCGGGCGGCTTCTTTTAGACGTTGGCGTCTTAGATGGCTTCCCCATGACGAGACGATCGCAGCACTCTTCGATGTAGCCTTCAAGTGCCTCCAGATTTTGATATTTAAGTTTTATTTGCTTTATTTTCTGAATGAATCAGAATTGTTTGGCAGCTGAGTGTGCCACTTGATTCTATTTTTTTCCCCCGCGTCACGTAGGCTCTCTCTCGCGAGACTACAGCATTACCTACGCATCCTACCTTACTTACGTACTTATTCAAGAACACAAACTACTTTGAAGAAAAACAAAGTTTTCCCTAAGTTTTGCCTTTTATTATTTTGATATTGCCAGGGCCCCCCGCGACCCCGAAGGGAATAAACGGTAGAAAATGGATGGATGGATGGATGATTATGGCATACAGTTTAAGAAAACTCAAAAATCCTATTTCAAAAAATTAAAATATTTCCTCAGACCAAGTAAAAAAGAAAGATTTATAACAGCAAAACAAAATCAAACATTTGAAAATGTCAATTAATGCACTCAGTACTTGGTTGGGAATCCTTTTGCACAGATTACTGCATCAGTGCGGCGTGGCATGGAGGCAATCAGCCTGTGGCATTGCTGAGGTGTTATGGATGCCCAGGATGCTTCAATAGTGGTCTTTAGCTCATTTTCATTATTGGGTCTGGTGTCTTTCAGCTTCTTCTTCACAATACCCCACAAATTCTCTATAGGGTTCAGGTCAGGGGAATTGGCAGGCTAATCGAGGACAGTAATGCCATGGTCAGTAAACCAGTTACTGGTGGTTTTGGCACTGTGGGCAGGTGCCAGATCATGCTGGAAAATGAAATCATCATCTCCATAGAGCTTTTCAACAGATGGAAGCATGTAGTGCCGCATTGATGCAGTAATCCGTGCAAAAGGATTCCCAACTAAGTACTGAGTGCATTAATTGACATTTTCAAATGTTTGATTTTGTTTTGCTGTTATAAACCTTTCTTTTTTACTTGGTTTGAGGAAATATTATAATTTTTTGAGATAGGATTTTTGAGTTTTCTTAAGCTGTATGCCATAATAATAAAATAAAAGGCTTGCAATATTTCAGAATGTATGACATTTTCATGTTTTTAGTTGCATTACAGAAAATAAAAGACTTTATCACAATATTCTAATTTTCTGAGACAGTCCTGTACCACAATATGTGGTTAGCACCTCCGCTGGTTTTGATGTCTACAGGTGGAAAATAATATCGACTTCATTGCAAAATAGTAATACATCTGACGTGAGCAACAACCAAAACGAAAATTCCACAACATAGCATTTCAACTGCTATTAAATAACTGTGTATCTTACAATAAATCTCACGTTAGCTTTAATGTAATTTATAATATTTTGCAGAGCAATATCAGAATGTGGCTTACCATTAGCAGAGTGCAGGAAGTCTGCTAACGGCTCCCGGTTTGCGGTCATATTTACAGACTTTTAGGTACCAGCAGATGGCGCAATTGGACCTCTCATTGCATAACAAAACAATATACATATTTTAGCAGGAATTTCACTCAAATAATCAAAGTATTTCTTATACCCGTTACACAAACAGTATATACACACAATCACTCAATTGGACTTACAAAATAACCACTATTTTTAAGAACAAGTTACAGTAATATATAATCCATCCATCCTTTTTCTACCGCTTGTCCCTTTTGGGGTCGCGGGGGTGCTGGAGCCTATCTCAGCTGCATTCGGGCGGAAGGCGGTGTACACCCTGGACAAGTCGCCATCTCATCGCAGTTTATAATACATATACAATATATATACAGGATTGGGGACGGCGTGGCGAAGTTGGTAGAGTTGGTAGAGTGGCCGTGCCAGCAATTGGAGTGTTGCTGGTTACTGGGGTTCAATCCCCACCTTCTACCATCCTAGTCACGTCCGTTGTGTCCTTGGGCAAGACACTTCACCTGATGGCTGCTGGTTAGCGCCTTGCATGGCAGCTCCCGCCATCAGTGTGTGAATGTGTGTGTGAATGGGTGAATGTGGTAATACTGTCAAAGCGCTTTGAGTACCTTGAAGGTAGAAAAGCGCTATACAAGTATAACCCATTTATCATTATTTATCATTTGTCTCAGAAAATTAGAATATTGTGATAAAGTCCTTTATTTTCTGTAATGCAACTAAAAACATGAAAATGTCATACATTCTGGATTCATTACACATCAACTGAAATATTGCAAGCCTTTTATTATTTTAACATGGCTGATTATGGCAAACAGCTTAAGAAAACTCAAAAATCCTATCTCAAAAAATTTGAATATTTCCTCAGACCAAGTTAAAAAAAAAAGGATTTATAACAGCAAAACAAAATCAATCATTTGAAAATGTCAATTAATGCACTCAGTACTTGATTGGGAATCCTTTTGCACGGATTACTGCATCAATGCGGCGTGGCATGGAAGCAATCAGCCTGTGGCATTGCTGAGGTGTTATGGATGCCCAGGATGCTTCAATAGCGGCCTTAAGCTCATTTGCATTATTGGGTCTGGTGTCTTTCAGCTTCTTCTTCACAATTCCCCACAAATTCTCTATGGGGTTCAGGTCAGGGGAGTTGGCAGGCCAATCGAGGACAGTAATGCCATGGTCAGTACACCAGTTACTGGTGGTTTTGGCACTGTGGGCAGGTGCCAGATCATGCTGGAAAATGAAATCATCTCCATAGAGCTTTTCAAAAGATACAGCTACAATAGCCATATTCCCATGGTCGAGCCACTCCTGAACTCAAGACAACGGAAGAAGCGTCTGACTTGGGTTATAGAAAAGAAGCACTGGACAGTTGCAGAGTGGTCCAGAGTCCTGTTTTCAGACGAAAGCAAGTTTTGTATTTCATTTGGAAGTCAAGGCGCTAGAGTCTGGAGGAAGGCTGGAGAGGAGTAAAATCCAAGTTGCTTGAAATCCAGTGTGAAGTTCCCACAGTCAGCAATGGTTTGGGGAGCCATGTCAGCTGCTGGTGTTGGTCCACTGTGTTTCATCAAGTCCAAAGTCAATGCAGCTGTGTACCAAGAGATTTTAGAGCACTACATGCTTCCATCTGTTGAAAAGCTCTATGGAGATGATGATTTCATTTTCCAGCATGATCTGGCTCCTGCCCACATTGCCAAAACCACCAGTAACTGGTGTACTGACCATGGCATTACTGTACTCGATTGGCCTGCCAACTCCCCTGACCTGAACCCCATAGAGAATTTGTGGGGTATTGTGAAGAAGAAGCTGAAAGACACCAGACCCAATAATGCAAATGAGCTATTGCAGCATCCTGGGCATCCATAACACCTCAGCAATGCTAAAGGCCGCTATAGCAGCATCCTGGGCATCCATAACACCTCAGCAATGCCACAGGCTGATTGCCTCCATGCCACGCCGCATTGATGCAGTAATCCGTGCAAAAGGATTCCCAACCAAGTACTGAGTGCATTAATTGACATTTTCAAATGTTTGATTTTGTTTTGCTGTTATAAGTCTTTTTTTTAACTTGGTCTGAGGAAATATTCTAATTTTTTGAGATAGGATTTTTGAGTTTTCTTAAGCTGTATGCCATAATCAGCAATATTAAAATAATAAAAGGCTTGCAATATTTCAGTTGATGTGTAATGAATCCAGAATGTATGACATTTTTGTTTTTTTAATTGCATTACAGAAAATAAAGGACTTTATCACAATATTCTAATTTTCTGAGACAGTCCTATATATATATATATCTCAGGGTTTCCCGCCGCGCTTTGTTGTTAAGACAACAAAGAGCCGCCGCCTAAACTAAAGTCTTAACAAGTTGCTCCGCTTAGTTCTGCCTCTGCCTCTGTCAGTATGTCTCTGCAGCACCCAGCATTGTCCCACCCACAGAACCATCTGATTGGTTGCGCACAGAGCGGTAACAGCCAATCAGCAGTGCGTATTCAGAGCGCATGGAGTCAGTGCTCCTGTGGTAGGGTTAGCTCAGGGGTCAGCAACCTTTACCACTCAAAGAGCCATTTTGACCCGTTTCACAAAATATAGAAAACAATGGGAGCCACAAAACTCTTTTGAAATTTAAAATGAAATAACACTGCATACAAAGTTTTTTTTTTGCTTTGTGCTATGTATAAACCAGGGGCCTCAGACACGCGGCCAGCACCGTAATATGAAAATTTAATGTTAGTGCGGCCCGCGAGTTTTATACGACTGCCGCTTGACAGCATCACACTTGCCAACCCTCCCAATTTTTCCGGGAGCCTCCCGAATTTTAGAGCAAATATTCTCTCGAATGTCTGTTGATTTTCACCCATTCAACAATAATAAGAGCGTGCTATGATGGCACTGCCTTTAGCGCCCTCTACAACCTGTACAAACAGCTTGCTAGCCCAGTAATATGATGTATGCAGCTTCTACAGACACATACGTGACTGCAAGTCATACTTGTTCAACAGCCATACACTTCAGACTGAGGGTGCCCGTTTAAATAACTTTAACACTCTTACTAATATGCGCCACACTGTGAACCCACACCAAACAATAATGACAAACACATTTCGGGAGAACATCCGTACCGTAACACAACATAAACACAACAGAACAAATACCCAGAATCCCATGCATCCCTAACTTTTCCGGGCTACATTATACACCACCGCTACCACCAACCCCCCTCTGGCATACTTGGCTGTTGACCAAGTATGCCTAGCAGTCATTTACGTGTGTAAGCAGAGGTCGCATACTACATGTGACCGGGCCGGCACGCAGATTGCATGGTGTAAAAGCGGACGCAACGACATGTTGTAGAGGACGTCAAAGGCAGTGACATCCCGTCACGCCCTCAATATTGTTGTCCGGGTGTAAATCGGAGAGATTTCCGGGAGAAGCACTGAAATCCGGAAACCTCCCGGAAAAATCGGGGGGGTCGGCAAGTATGCAGCTGAGCCGCATCAGAGTGATCAAAGAGCCGCATGCGGCTCTGGAGCCGCGGGTTGCCGACCCCTGGGTTAGCAGAAAGGTGTTTAGCAGATGAGCAGAAGGCAGCGGACTCTACCCAAATTATAATAAACACCTCCCAGTCAACTACTAGTAACATCACTATGAGCCCGTTGACGTTCTAGAAACATAAGCGGCAGCTCAGCTTGCTCGCAGTCCTTGAGGTGAAGGCTAATTAGTTTTTAGCATAACGTTAGCTAATTTTGCGGTGTGTATGCGTGTATGTCTGTCTGAGAGAAAGACAAGCATTATTAACCTACAGTTAACAACTAAGTTATTTCACTTTACCTTTTTCTGTGTTGATTGAGCTGTGTTGAAGCAGCAAAAAACGACATTATGTTAAATGAAGAGTTTCCTGAAGCTGTCTGTGATAGTTTATATAATAATGTAACTGCATCATAAAGCCTACATGAACTCCATGGTGTTCAGGGATGAATAGTCTCTCCTATTGCTATTGTACTATTTTTTTCAGCTATAGTTACATTAATCATTAGTAATGTAGCAGCCTAGGTTTGAATGGCAGGGTCCCTACTATCACATGTTGATCAAAATATAACATTTACATAATAAAAACAGTGTTGGGTTAGTTACTGAAAAACAGTAACTAGTTACAGTTACTAGTTACTTTATTTCAAAAGTAACTCAGTTACTAACTCAGTTACTTACACCAAAAAGTAATATGTTACTGTGAAAAGTAACTATTTAGTTACTTCTTCTACTTTTTTTTTTTTAAAGCTCCCATTAATGCCCTTTTAGCCTTCATTTTAGTACTGTTATTGCACTGGAGAATAATACAATCTGTTGATCAACTTGACATACATTTGCATCACTGAACTCTGCTAAGCAATGTGCTCTACATACAACACACAAAGACAAAGATATGTTTCAAAGGGCCAATTTATTTCAGGCCAGAACAAATTGACAAAACTATTTTAAATAGCTGCAACATAACATACATAAGTAACAAACAGCATAATAACACTAACACTAACCACGTTAAACCCAGATTCCGAACTAATAAAGGTCTTAACTCATTCTCTTTCTATGCCACTTCAATATGGAATGCACTCCCAACAGGTGTAAAAGAAAGGGCATCTCTATCCTCCTTCAAAACCGCACTAAAAGAACATCTCCAGGCAACTACAACCCTAAACTAACACCCTCCCTTCCACATAATACCTCTTCGGATTGTAAATAATCAAATGTAGACACTTTTTCTTATACTTTCTGATCTCTCTCTCTGTGTCCACTACTTGCTGTACATATCCTACCAAGTCAGTCCTACACTGTTTCAATGTCCATTTCTCTGATGATGCAATTGATGACTGAAGTGTTGATACCAACCAAACCTAACCCCCCCTCCATATCCCACACCCCGGATTGTAAATAATGTAAATAATTCAATGTATATACCCTGATGATTATCTTGTGTGATGACTGTATTATGATGTTAGTATATATTTGATAGTATATATCTGTATCTGGACCCCGACTTAAACAAGTTAAAAAACTTATTTGGGTGTTACCATTTAGTGGTCAATTGTACGGAATATGTACTGTACTGTGCAATCTACTAATAAAAGTTTCAATCAATCAATCAATCAATCAATCAACAACATAGCTGTAAAGCTGGCTTCACCTAAGGAAGGCACACGTGACATACACAGAGCCTAACCAGGCAGATTTGAATTGTTGTTTTGGGCAGTAGTTGGGATCTTTGATCCAAGACACAACTTACATTTAACTAAAATGTTCTTTTCTTTGTGCTCGACAAAAGAAAAGAAGTAAGAATATCCCATACTTGCCAACCCTCCCGAATTTCACTGCCTCTCCCTGGGACAACCATTCTCCAAATTTCTGCCGATTTCCAGCCGGACTTAAGGCACGCCCCCTCCCGGTCTGTGCGGATCTGAGTGGGGACAGCCTGTCGTCACGTCCGCTTGGCCAACCAAAAAGTAACCACAGAACACTGTACCGTATAGGCGTATAGTGTTCTGTGGTTACTTTTTTGTTGGCCAACGGTTGTATTGCGCACCCCCCTCCCCCCACTCCCCTCCCCTCCCCTCCCCTTCCCACACTCAGACACACAGTCACACGCACACACAGAGAGCGCAGAGGAAGAATCAGAAGCACGTCTCTGCTTCGCTGGAATAAAACACACTCAGATCCTCAGTTTCTAGCCGATACTACATAAAAAGTAACGTAAAATAACGCAGTAACGCATCATGTAGTAACAGTAACTGAGTTATTGAATATAAAAAAATAACGCGTTAGATTACTAGTTACCGCCGAAACTAACGGCGTTACAGTAACGCGTTACAAAGTAAAGTAAAAAATATTGACTTACTAAGTCATAATAATGACATACCTAGTATCTCAGGTAACTAGGACTGTTTTGTGTATTGTTTTTACTTCACTGAAAAAAATATCAAGATATATATAGTATATCGGCATTCAGCATATGTAGCGGAAAACACAACCAAAAATTCTAGGCTTCCTCGCGCGACAAAAGAGACGTGATGCGACAGGCCGAGTTACGCTGTTCCTTACGCTGTTACCCACCCCCTTCCCCCTGGAGAGACACCACCTTAACTAATAAATTTTCTGGGGGAAACACTGTATATATATATATATATATATATATATATATATATATATATATATATATATATATATATATATATATATATATATATATACACACACATGCATATATATATATATATATAGACTTCTATGGAAATGCAAGAACCTAGACTCAGATTTCCCTCGCCCGGACGCGGGTCACCGGGGCCCCCCTCCGGAGCCAGGCCCGGAGTTGGGGCATGATGGCGAGCGCCTGGTGGCCGGGCCTGTCCCCATGGGGTCCGGCCGGGCACAGCCCGAAGAGGCAACGTGGGTCCCCCCTCCAATGGGCTCACCACCCATAGCAGGGGCCATAGAGGTCGGGTGCAATGTGAGCTGGGCGGTAGCCGAAGGCAGGGCACTTGGCGGTCCGATCCTCGGCTACAGAAGCTAGCTCTTGGGACGTGGAACGTCACCTCGCTGGGGGGGAAGGAGCCTGAGCTAGTGCGCGAGGTAGAGAAGTTCCGGTTGGATATAGTCGGACTCACCTCGACGCACAGCAAGGGCTCTGGAACAAGTTCTCTCGAGAGGGGCTGGACTCTCTTCCACTCTGGCGTTGCCAGCAGTGAGAGGCGACGGGCTGGGGTGGCAATTCTTGTTGCCCCCCGGCTCAGAGCCTGCATGTTGGAGTTCAACCCGGTGGACGAGAGGGTAGCTTCCCTCCGCCTTCGGGTGGGGGGACGGGTCCTGACTGTTGTTTGCGCTTACGCGCCAAACAGCAGCTCAGAGTACCCACCCTTTTTGGATTCACTCGAGGGAGTACTTGAGAGTGCTCCCCCGGGTGATTCCCTCATTCTACTGGGGGACTTCAACGCTCATATTGGCAACGACAGTGAAACCTGGAGAGGCGTGATTGGGAAGAATGGCCGCCCGGATCTGAACCCAAGTGGTGTTTTGTTATTGGACTTTTGTGCCCGTCACGGATTGTCCATAACGAACACCATGTTCAAGCATAAGGGTGTCCATATGTGCACTTGGCACCAGGACACCCTAGGCCGCAGTTCTATGATCGACTTTGTAGTTGTGTCATCGGATTTGCGGCCTCATGTTTTGGACACTCGGGTGAAGAGAGGGGCAGAGCTTTCTACCGATCACCACCTGGTGGTGAGTTGGCTGCGATGGTGGGGGAGGATGCCGGACAGACCTGGCAGGCCCAAACGCATTGTGAGGGTTTGCTGGGAACGTCTGGCAGAGTCTCCTGTCAGAGAGAGTTTCAATTCCCACCTCCGGAAGAACTTTGAACATGTCACGAGGGAGGTGCTGGACATTGAGTCCGAGTGGACCATGTTCCGCACCTCTATTGTCGAGGCGGCTGATTGGAGCTGTGGCCGCAAGGTAGTTGGTGCCTGTCGTGGCGGTAATCCTAGAACCCGTTGGTGGACACCGGCGGTGAGGGATGCCGTCAAGCTGAAGAAGGAGTCCTATCGGGTTCTTTTGGCTCATGGGACTCCTGAGGCAGCGGACAGGTACCGACAGGCCAAGCGGTGTGCGGCTTCAGCGGTCGCGGAGGCAAAAACTCGGACATGGGAGGAGTTCGGGGAAGCCATGGAAAACGACTTCCGGACGGCTTCGAAGCGATTCTGGACCACCATCCGCCGCCTCAGGAAGGGGAAGCAGTGCACTACCAACACCGTGTATGGTGCGGATGGTGTTCTGCTGACCTCGACTGCGGAAGTTGTGGATCGGTGGAGGGAATACTTCGAAGACCTCCTCAATCCCACCAACACGTCTTCCTATGAGGAAGCAGTGCCTGGGGAATCTGTGGTGGGCTCTCCTATTTCTGGGGCTGAGGTTGCTGAGGTAGTTAAAAAGCTCCTCGGTGGCAAGGCCCCGGGGGTGGATGAGATCCGCCCGGAGTTCCTTAAGGCTCTGGATGCTGTTGGGCTGTCTTGGTTGACAAGACTCTGCAGCATCGCGTGGACATCGGGGGCAGTACCTCTGGATTGGCAGACCGGGGTGGTGGTTCCTCTCTTTAAAAAGGGGAACCGGAGGGTGTGTTCTAACTATCGTGGGATCACACTCCTCAGCCTTCCCGGTAAGGTCTATTCAGGTGTACTGGAGAGGAGGCTACGCCGGATAGTCGAACCTCGGATTCAGGAGGAACAGTGTGGTTTTCGTCTTGGTCGTGGAACTGTGGACCAGCTCTATACTCTCGGCAGGGTCCTTGAGGGTGCATGGGAGTTTGCCCAACCAGTCTACATGTGCTTTGTGGACTTGGAGAAGGCATTCGACCGTGTCCCTCAGGAAGTCCTGTGGGGAGTGCTCAGAGAGTATGGGGTTTCGGACTGTCTGATTGTGGCGGTCCGCTCCCTGTATGATCAGTGTCAGAGCCTGGTTCGCATTGCTGGCAGTAAGTCGGACACTTTTCCGGTGAGGGTTGGACTCCGCCAAGGCTGCCCTTTGTCACCGATTCTGTTCATAACTTTTATGGACAGAATTCTAGGCGCAGTCAAGGCGTTGAGGGGATCCGGTTTGGTGGCTGCAGGATTAGGTCTCTGCTTTTTGCAGATGATTTGGTCCTGATGGCTTCATCTGGCCAGGATCTTCAGCTCTCACTGGATCGGTTCGCAGCTGAGTGTGAAGCGACTGGGATGAGAATCAGCACCTCCAAGTCCGAGTCCATGGTTCTCGCCCGGAAAAGGGTGGAGTGCCATCTCCGGGTTGGGGAAGAGATCTTGCCCCAAGTGGAGGAGTTCAAGTACCTCGGAGTCTTGTTCACGAGTAAGGGAAGAGTGGATCGTGAGATCGACAGGTGGATCGGTGCGGCGTCTTCAGTAATGCGGACGCTGTATCGATCCGTTGTGGTGAAGAAGGAGCTGAGCCGGAAGGCAAAGCTCTCAATTTACCGGTCGATCTACGTTCCCATCCTCACCTATGATCATGAGCTTTGGGTTATGACCGAAAGGACAAGATCACGGGTACAAGCGGCCGAAATGAGTTTCCTCCGCCGGGTGGCGGGGCTCTCCCTTAGAGATAGGGTGAAAAGCTCTGTCATCCGGGGGGAGCTCAAAGTAAAGCCGCTGCTCCTCCACATTGAGAGGAGCCAGATGAGGTGGTTCGGGCATCTGGTCAGGATGCCACCCGAGCGCCTCCCTAAGGAGGTGTTTAGGGCATGTCCGACCGGTAGGAGGCCACGAGGAAGACCCAGGACACGTTGGGAAGACTATGTCTCCCGGCTGGCCTGGGAACGCCTCGGGATCTCCCGGGAGGAGCTGGACGAAGTGGCTGGGGAGAGGGAAGTCTGGGCTTCCCTGCTTAGGCTGCTGCCCCCGCGACCCGACCTCGGATAAGCGGAAGAAGATGGATGGATGGATGGATATATATATATATATATATATATACACACACATGCTTATACATAATATTTATATTATATATATTATGTTATATATACATATAAATTATATGGGTAGATATTTGCTCTAAAAGGGTATTTCAACAAGTAAACAGTACAGTAGGTACTTGATTTTGATTTATGTAATGCCCATAAGGGTATTCTAGTAGATTATGCAGAGATAAGATGTGTCAGTATCAAAATATTACTTGAAATCAATTTTTGGCAGCAACAAACTGGCCGTTTGTGTATATTTTAGCTTTGTAAAAGGTATTTCAACAAGTAAACAGTACAGTAGGTACTTGATTCTGATATTTGTAATGCCCATCAGGGTATTCTAGTAAAATATGCATGTGTAAATATGCGATATGTAAATATCAAAATGTTACGTTGAATCACTTTTTGTCAGGCAATATTATATTTAATGACAATTTTACGTAAATGAATGCATCCAAACACTTTATACATATTTATTATGTGCACGAAGAAATAACAGTTACCATTGTATGTATCTTCCAAGTAAGAAAGAGGTTTTGTCACATCAACATCAGACTAACAACAGTCCTTTAAATCTCATCAATACCACAGAAAAGACAAACTGTCATTCTCCGGATACGATAAAGACTTAAATAATGTCAAAGACGTAGTGTTACAATAACCACCAAGATAAAGTGTTAGTCTTATATAGGGATGTCCCGATCCGATGTTTGGATCGGATTGGCTGCCGATATTTGCCAAAAATTGCGTATCGGCAAGACATAGGAAAATGCCGATCCAGATCCAGTTTAAAAAAAACTCCGGTCCGTGTTTTCCAACGCACCGATTTAAATAATACATTCCACTTTTCTGCTGCTCCGTAATTTCCGTTCCGCATTTTCCATCACACCTTCAACACATCTACAGGTCTGTGAATTCTCACGCAGTTGCTTTTAGCTGCTGGCATTACACGACAGGCTCTTCTCACTCTTTCCTGTGTCTCCCTCTCACAGACAGCAATTGCACCTTCTTACACACGTCACATACTGTCACGACATACATCACATACTGTCACGTCATACGTCACATATGTATACGTCCTCCCCGAGCAGAGAGGTAGTAGCATGGCTAACGTTAGCTGGGATGCTAGCGCAGCCGTCCGAGCAACGCTCCCTCTAAGGTGCTTGCCTGTGCAATTGCGCACTGTTTAAGCGTCCCCTGCGCATAGCAAATCTATGCCACGCACAAAATCTAATAAAAAAATAAGCGCATAACAATTTTCGACACACGGACACGACAGAGAAAACAGTTTTCGTTGTCATTGTTCAAATATTGTGACGTCTGTCGAGACGCTTATCTCCATTCGGTGCCACACGCCCAAACCATCAAAATGCTGAGGCAAAAATGTCCACATCAACTCCGTATGAAAAAATTAGTGATTTTTTTAGTTGTGATTTCCTTCTCTGCATGAAAGTTTAAAAGTAGCATATATTAATGCAGTATGAAGAAGAATGTTTTAATGTAGACATGCAAGCCTTGAAAGAAAATTTTGAAAATCAAGACTACATTTCCTGCAAATGGGTGCATTTCTACCCTATATTTTAACTTTAGATTTATTCTCATATCAAACTCTTTTGGCTGTCTTTTTGACGCTTACATCCAGCGCCCCCCTCCACACCCTGGATTATAAATAATGTAAATAATTCAATGTGATTATCTTGTGTGATGACTGTATTATGATGATAGTATATATCTGATAGTATATATCTGTATCATGAATCAATTTAAGTGGACCCCGACTTAAACAAGTTGAAAAACTTATTGGGGTGTTACCATTTAGATGTCAATTGTACGGAATATGTACTTCACTGTGCAACCTACTAATAAAAGTCTCAATCAATCAATCAAAACACATAGAATCATCATACTGCTGTGATTATATGCATCAAGTGTTCATTCAAGGCTAAGGCAAAATATCGAGATATATATTGTGTATCGCAATATGGCCTTAAAATATCGCAATATTAAAAAAAGGCCATATCGCCCAGCCCTAGTTCAATGATGCCATTTCTGTTTGTCATGTATAATTGTGTCTATTTTGTGTTTATCCTTGAATAAACAGGTCAGTTTCTTGTTACCAACCATTGTGTATTATTCAAACTCCCCTAATTCAGCTGTCTAGTTGTTATCAAGAGTACTAAAACCCTTTTCAACATGATTCTGACAACTAAGTAGGCTAAATAATTTTAAACTTTAATACATGCTCGGATAGGCCAGTATCGGTCGGTATCGGTCAGTATCGGTATCGGAACGGAAATGCAAAAACAATATCGGTATCGGATCGGAATTGCAAAAACCTGGATCGGGACATCCCTAGTCTTATACCTTGTAATCTGGTGTGGACAGACGAAGCCAAGAGACGCAAGTTTAGCGAGCGCTGCGCGCTCCCGCGACAGGAAATCAATTTTTAAATAGTTACACTTTTTAAAATTATTAGAATTATTGTAAGTACAGTAAAAGTTGGGATCAGTAATGATCATTGGCAGAAAAACAAAGTAATTAATGTGCAGCTCGCATGATAGTTTCTAGCAACCGTAATTTGCATTTGGTAGTTATTATTTTCTTAGGGTATTTATTTAAATAGATTATTTATTTTCTTGATTGTTGTGTTATGAATGAATTGTCTATTTTTTTTCAATAATAATACATTTCTGTATTGCTGCATATAAGCTTCTGGGCGGTGGAACCAGGGAAGGGGAAGGGGCAGGTTTTGGGTGCAAATTCCACTCCTGCCTGGGGTGTCCAATGACAATCATTAAAATACTTGATTTATTTAGTGCACAAGTGGACTTTGCCCTTTGCACTGATAAGTAGTTTGGCTTGAACAGAGCTGGTGATTATAAACGTACAGTATATATATATGTATACATATAAGTATATATATTCAAGTACAAGACAATATCTTCTCAAAGGTAAGATTATCATTATTTACTTTTCACAACAACTTAAATTATTATAACAAAATAATAAGTAAATTGTGTATTTATTGTACATAATGTGACGTTAGCTCACGGTGGAGATAATCAGAGATGTTGCTCCGTGTGTTTAAAGGTAATTTATACACTATTTTGCAGAAGCATGGTGTCCACTTCATTGGGAAGACGTCTGGTGGCGTGTCTTCTCAATGTCTCTGAAGCTCAGAGGAAAGACCTGCTGGACACGGTGGCTATGGCTGCACTGTACAACTCTCAAGGTTCAAGTACTTTACACTACACACCAACATAGTGTAACATTGTAGCACAGTATAACGTATACTGTGCTTTAACACAATACTACAATACTTAATTATTTACACATTAATGAACAGCAGCAAAGTGGACACAGGTATCACTACTGTAGCATCAAAAAGAACATAGTATTTGTATACACCACCAACATACGAACACCCATACAATAAACAGTATAATAGTATGCCATCAAAATGCATACTGTCCAGTATGTACATACAATACAGTTTATCTATGCACAACCAGCATATAGCTGGGTTGCAAACATGTGATCGGTCTCAAGCGATGGTCTGGAGCCCCATTAGGCTGCTGTTTATTTACTTGAATCAGTGCAAATTTGGGTGTATTTTGAAAGGTTTAGAGGCAAATACAAACCCCGTTTCCATATGAGTTGGGAAATTGTGTTAGATGTAAATATAAACGGAAAACAATGATTTGCAAATCATTTTCAACCCATATTCAGTTGAATACGCTACAAAGACAACATATTTGATGTTCAAACTGATAAACATTTTTTTTTGCAAATAATCATTAACTTTAGAATTTGCCAGCAACACGTGACAAAGAAGTTGGGAAAGGTGGCAATAAATACTGATAAAGTTGAGGAATGATAAATGGGTTGTACTTGTATAGCGCTTTTCTACCTTCAAGGTACTCAAAGCGCTTTGACACTACTTCCACATTTACCCATTCACACACACATTCACACACTGATGGAGGGAGCTGCCATGCAAGGCGCTAACCAGCACCCATCAGGAGCAAGGGTGAAGTGTCTTGCTCAGGACACAACGGACATGACGAGGTTGGTACTAGGTGGGGATTGAACCAGGGACCCTCGGGTTGCGCACGGCCACTCTCCCACTGCGCCACGCCGCATCAAAAATGCTCATCAAACACTTATTTGGAACATCCCACAGGTGTGCAGGCTAATTGGGAACAAGTGGGTGCCATGATTGGGTATAAAAACAGCTTCCCAAAAAATGCTCAGTCTTTCACAAGAAAGGATGGGACGAGGAACACCCCTTTGTCCACAACTGCATGAGCAAATAGTCAAACAGTTTAAGAACAATGTTTCTCAAAGTGCAATTACAAGAAATTTAAGGATTTCAACCTCTACGGTCCATAATATCATCAAAAGGTTCAGAGAATCTGGAGAAATCACTCCACGTAAGCGGCATGGCCGGAAACCAACATTGAATGACCGGGACCTTTGATCCCTTAGACGGCACTGTATCAAAAACCGACATCAACCTCTAAAGGATATCACCACATGGACTCAAGAACACTTCAGAAAACCACTGTCACTAAATACAGTTTGTCGCTACATCTGTAAGTGCAAAGCGAAAGCCATTTATCAACAACATCCAGAAACTCCGCCGGCTTCTCTGGGCTCGAGATCATGTAAGATGGACTCATGCAAAGTGGAAAAGTGTTCTGTGGTCTGACGAATCCAGATTTCAAATTGTTTTTGGAAATATTCGACATCGTGTCATCCGGACCAAAAGGGAAGCGAACCATCCAGACTGTTATCGACGCAAAGTTCAAAAGCCAGCATCTGTGATGGTATGGGGGTGCATTAGTGCCCAAGGCATGGGTATCTTACACAGGTTTTGGAACAACATATGCTGCCATCTAAGTGCCGTCTTTTTCATGGATGCCCCTGGTTATTTCAGCAAGACAATGCCAACAGCGTGGCTTCTTAAAAACAGAGTGCGGGTACTTTCCTGGCCCGCCAGCAGTCCAGACCTGTCTCCCATCGAAAATGTGTGGCGCATTATGAAGCGTAAAATAAGACAGCGGAGACCCCGGACTGTTGAACGACTGAAGCTCTACATAAAACAAGAATGGGAAAGGGCAAGATGGCGGCTTGCAGACGCTCTTGGAAGTGTAGAGCGATTTGGCAAAAATACCCGTCAATTCTGTCAATTTCATGGCGTGGACACTCCGTGGTCACATACGACCGACAGACAATTCTGGATGTGGATAGATCGGGCCGTTATAGACTGAAAGATGCGTGTACGGTGGGCCTCCTCGCTAGCATGGGAATACTTCGCCGGCTACATCCAGCGGCCTTTGAAGCAGCGCAGTCAAGTACCAGCGGGGACCGTCAACAGAAGACACGCAAGCGATGTGAGCGGAAGCAGAAGCGAGGATGCCGAGCGGGGCTAACAACAAAGCAAAAGGCTAATCCTCAAAGAAGCGCTAATCCGGGTAAGGAGTCAGTTAAAATAGAACTAGCCAGCGCCAGGCTGGATAATCCCTGCACACATAGCAATTCTCTTAGAATAATACACAACTCACATAATGTTTTTTCTGTGATGACTGTGTCAGAAGTAGACATGCATTTTACTGAGGTGGCAAACTATGATGCGTTTAGTTTATCGCAGCACCAAGCAAACAATCGGAAAATTCCCGTCATATCAATTCCTAGATATGGTCGAAATTATTTAAAGTGCACTACGCGTAATAAACGTATCATTATTAATATTGCTACTACGGATAATTTCAACAAAAACTCCTCAAAACAGCCCACTACCTATAATATGGGCTTTTTAAACATAAGATCATTATCTTTTGCCTCTATTTCTTTGTGGTGTACAGCCCTTTGTTTTTCAACTGTGCTTGTTTTTAAAGGGCTTTATAAATAAAGTTGGTATGGTATGGTATGGTATCTTCCAAAACGTTATTAGTTAATGAGGGCATTAGAGACAATAATCTTGACGTCGTTGGTCTTGCCGAGACCTGGCTCAAACCAGACGATTTTTTTGCGCTGGGTGAGGCGTCTCCTCCTGGCTATGCGGGAGCGCATATTGCCCGTCCCATTAAAAGGGGTGGGGAAGTCGCACTAATATACAACAAAAACTTTAACCTCACCCCTAACCTAAATAATACATTTTACTCGTTTGAGGTGCTTACTATGGGGTTTGTCACACCGCTGCCTCTCCACCTGGCTGTTATCTACCGCCCCCCAGGGCCCTATTCGGACTTCATCAGTGAATTCTCAGAGTTCGTTGCTGATTTAGTGACGCACGCCGACAATATAATCATAATGGGGGACTTTAATATCCATATGAATACCCCATCGGACCCTCAGTGCATGGCGCTCCAGACTATAATTGATAGCTGTGGTCTTACACGAATAATAAATGAATCTACGCATCGCAACGGTAATACGATAGATCTAGTGCTTGTCAGGGGTGTCACCACCTCCAAATTCACGATAATCCCGTATACTAAAGTAATGTCCGATCATTACCTTATAAATTTCGAAGTTCTGACTCATTGTCAACAAGCTAATAATAATAATAATAATTACTATAGCAACCGCAACATTAATGCTGCCACAACGATGACTCTTGCTGGCCTACTGCCTTCGGTAATGGCACCATTCCCAAATTATGTAGGCTCTATTGATAACCTCACTAACAACTTTAACGACGCCCTGCGCAACACCATTGATAGTATAGCACCGCTAAAGCTAAAAAGAGCCCCTAAAAGGCGCACCCCATGGTTTACAGAAGAAACTAGAGCCCATAAATTATCATATAGAAAGCTGAAACGCAAATGGCGCACAACTAAACTTGAGGTTTTCCATCAAGCATGGAGTGATAGTTTAATAACTTATAAACACATGCTTACCTTAGCTAAAGCTAAATATTACTCAAATGTCATCCACCTCAACAAAAATGATCCTAAATTTTTGTTTAGTACAGTAGCATCGCTAACCCAACAA
Source organism: Nerophis lumbriciformis (assembly GCF_033978685.3). Lineage (NCBI taxonomy): Eukaryota > Metazoa > Chordata > Actinopteri > Syngnathiformes > Syngnathidae > Nerophis > Nerophis lumbriciformis. Next base: position 23,512,902 of record NC_084578.2, on the reverse strand, counting down.
GGGACTCCTCCCAGTAGCTCCACCCACTCGGCAGATGACTTTATGAATTTCTTTAATAAGAAAATTGAACTCATTAGAAAGGAGATTAAAGACAATGCATCCCAGTTACAACTGGGTTTTATTAACACAGATACGACTGTATATACGACGGATACTGCCCTCCAAAATAGTTTCTCTCTCTTTGATGAAATAACATTGGAGGAATTGTTAAGATGTGTAAATGGGACAAAACAAACAACATGTTTACTTGACCCATTTCCTGGGAAACTTATCAAGGAGCTTTTTGTGTTACTATGTCCATCAGTACTAAATATTATAAACTTATCACTTTCCTCTGGCACTGTTCCACTAGCATTCAAAAAAGCGGTTATTCATCCTCTACTCAAAAGACCTAACCTCGACCCTGACCTCATGGTAAACTACCGGCCGGTGTCCCACCTTCTGTTTATCTCGAAAATCCTCGAAAAAATTGTTGCACAGCAGCTAAATGAACACTTAGTGTCTAACAATCTCTGTGAACCCTTTCAATCCGGTTTCAGGGCAAATCACTTTACGGAGACAGCAATCGCAAAAATTAATAATGATCTATTGCTAACGATGGATTCTGATGCGTCATCTATGTTGCTGCTTCTTGATCTTAGCGCTGCTTTCGATACCGTCGATCACAATATTTTATTAGAGCGTATCAAAACACGTATTGGTATGTCAGACTTAGCCTTGTCTTGGTTTAACTTTTATCTTACTGACAGGATGCAGTGCGTCTCCCATAAAAATGTGACCTCTGACTATGTTAAGGTAACGTGCGTAGTCCCCCAGGGTTCGGTTCTTGGCCCTGCACTCTTTAGCATTTACATGCTGCCGCTAGGCGACATCATACGCAAATACGGTGTTAGCTTTCACTGTTATGCTGAAGACACCCAACTCTACATGCCCCTAAAGCTGACCAACACGCCGAATTGTAGTCAGCTGGAGGCGTGTCTTAATGAAATTAAACAATGGATGTCCGCTAACTTTTTGCAACTCAACACTAAGAAAACGGAAATGCTGATTATCGGTCCTGCTCAACACCGACACTTATTTAATAATACCACCTTAACATTTGACAACCAAACAATTACACAAAGCGACTCGGTAAAGAATCTGGGTATTATCTTCGACCCAACTCTCTCATTTGAGTCACACATTAAGAGTGTTACTAAAACGGCCTTCTTTCATCTCCGTATTATCGCTAAAATTCGTTCCATTTTGTCCACTAGCGACGCTGAGATTATTATTCATGCGTTTGTTACGTCTCGTCTCGATTACTGTAACATATTATTTTCGGGTCTCCCTATGTCCAGCATTAAAAGATTACAGTTGGTACAAAATGCGGCTGCTAGACTTTTGACAAGAACAAGAAAGTTTGATCATATTACGCCTATACTGGCTCACCTGCACTGGCTTCCTGTGCACTTAAGATGCGACTTTAAGGTTTTACTACTTACGTATAAAATACTACACGGTCTAGCTCCAGCCTATCTTGCCGATTGTATTGTACCATATGTCCCGGCAAGAAACCTGCGTTCAAAGAACTCCGGCTTATTAGTGATTCCCAGAGCCCAAAAAAAGTCTGCGGGCTACAGAGCGTTTTCTATTCGGGCTCCAGTACTCTGGAATGCCCTACCTGTAACAGTTAGAGATGCTACCTCAGTTGAAGCATTTAAGTCCCATCTTAAAACTCATTTGTATACTTTAGCCTTTAAATAGACCCCCCTTTTTAGACCAGTTGATCTGCCGTTTCTTTTCTTTACTCATCTGCCTCCTCGCCGGGTTACTCCAGTTCCGGTGACCATGGATGAAGTGCTGCCTGTCCAGAGTTGGGACCCGGGGTGGACCGCTCGCCTGTGCATCGGTTGGGGACATCTCTGCGCTGCTGACCCGTCTCCGCTCGGGATGATCTCCTGCTAGCCCCACTATGGACTGGACTCTCACTACTATGTTAGATCCACTAATGACTGTTCTTTCACAATATTATGTCACTCGACATCCATTGCTTTCGGTCTCCCATAGAGAGGGGGGGTTACCCATATATGCGGTCCTCTCTAAGGTTTCTCATAGTCATTCACATCGACGTCCCTTATGTGGGCTCTGTACCGAGGATGTCGTTGTGGCTTGTGCAGCCCTTTGAGACTTTTGTGATTTAGGGCTATATTGTGACGACCGGGTCGCATCGTGATGCGGATGTTGTTCTCCCAGGAATGCATACAGGCTTCAGACACAGCGTGCAGGTAAGAAAGGATTTATTTAATAAATAAATTATACCGGAACAAACAAAAACGTGCTCATAGCACGGAAGGCAAAAACTAAAAGAGCTAGCGTGGGAGCTACAAGGTAAAAAGGAGTCTAGCGTGGAAGCTAGCAGGTTCAGAGCAGGAAACAAAAGTCGTCATCTGTTGTACAAAAACAAACTAGGAAGCAAGACAGAATGACAGGGAAGGCAGGCTTAAATAATAATGTCAGTGATGACCAACAGGTGCGCGTCGGGAACACACGCGGCAGGTGAAAACAATAAGCAGCCATGGCAACAAACTCAGGTGTACAAAACAGGCACTCAAGGAGTCCAAAACTAACAAAAAACACAAGTACCTTGAAAACGTAAACAAAAATATGATCCGGGCAGCGGATCATAACATATATAAATAAACATTGATTGATTGATTGATTGAAATAATTCCACTTTCAAAGCTTCAACAATTACTTTCCTCAGTTCCCAATCGTTTATTGAGTGTTGTTAAAAGAAAAGGTGATGTAACACAGTGGTGAACATGCCCTTTCCCAACTACTTTGGCACGTGTTGCAGCCATGAAATTCTAAGTTAATTATTATTTGCAAAAAAAAATAAAGTTTGAGTTTGAACATCAAATATCTTGTCTTTGTAGTGCATTCAATTGAATATGGGTTGAAAAGGATTTGCAAATCATTGTATTACCTTTTAATATTTACATCTAACACAATTTCCCAATTCATATGGAGACGGGGTTTGTATATAAGCTATCATGAAATCAATATTTCAAATGGAATGAAGTGAATTTTTACACTCTTAAGAAAAAAATATTTTTTAAAGATTTAAACCATTTCTCATCATCAAGAGGGGATGCTTGCTACTACCTCACTTCATTTGGTACTTACTGTATTTAGAGAAGAAAATATTAGAGACACATCATGTCTTTACATCTGAGAGGTCCACAAATTAAACATTAATCCATGATAGACAAAGTTGGATTTATTTGTGCATCGCTAAGTAACATATTTGATTGAAATAACGATCGTGACGCTAATGAGAACAAGATACGTTTGTTTGGAGTTAATTTCCTGCTACAAATATTAGGCTCATCTACAAATCATGTCTGCAGTTGTTTTTATGCTGTGAAGTTCATATTTTGTCTCATTATTTAGCTATCAATGTCCCTGTTGCACAGCAATGTTTGCGAGCAATATCAAGATTCAGTATATGCTGTTCAGATTTATTAATCTACTTTATTATTACTATTAAGGATATTTTCCTGACGCCAACAAATATCACCAAAGACGCTATGATGTGGTCATCCGTGTCCAATGAAGCACTTGGCTTTCCTGCACAACAACAACTAAGCTTTTAGTTTCTGTTATGAAAATGCAGGTGGATTGGACCAACAATTACAATATTTATTACTAGGACTTAACATGACATTAGTTTATTTGCACAACCAGGTCTTCCTAATTTTATTTAGGCATAGCAACCACCAAACAAAGCAAACTATTTAGTGATCCCTTGTACTTTTCTTACGATTAATTCTGCTATCAAACACTACTAATATGCAGTATTAGAGAATGAACTTGATTGCATCACAGAAAGTTTCTCAAACAAATGTTCAAACAAACATTTTACAAAGTGATCACTGTAGACGCGTGCGGTCCGTGTGTATTCCACAAAATGATGAAAAGGATATTTTTAAGAGCCATTTCTTTCGACGCACTTTCGTTTTTTCCTGAATTTATGACCTTTATGAACCACTTCTTTCGGGACTCTATGAATGCTCTTCCTGTCTCTCTATTTGAACGATTGGAACACCCAAGAACAGAACGATTGGAACGCCCAAGAACAGAACAGCAATACCACATTATCTGCTCAAACTCTACTCTCACTTGTTTTAATGCTACACTCAAGCTACTTGACCATTGTGAGAATTAAGCAATGAAAGAGGAAAAACGGATGTGATGTCATATGCAACCCACCTATACACACCTGTATTTATGCACAATCAAAATATTTGTACTTTGAAATATACTATATGCAGTTGTCAAGACTGTTTGAAGACAATGTTATTATATTGTAAGTATAGTTGGTTAAAGGGGCTGTATATTTACATTGATGCCTCGAGGGTGCTAACTTTCCAATGTATTTTAAGCGTTCATTTCCCCTCTCTTACAGCTTCTAGTACATAATGATGTAACTACGCATTAGCTTCGGTTGTTGTTAGCTAATCTTACCGATTTGGATAATCAGTGTTAGCTATCATTGAATGTATATTCTATCATAACAATAGCATGACTGCAAATTGTTCGTTGCTCCTTTTGGACTACTTGTGCACTGTATGTGTGCATGCCCTCCCTGCGCGTAGGTGTTGACGAGACATAGTGACCGACCGCCGTAAACACCAATAATTTTTTCGGGCTGGACAATTTTTTTAATACGTGAACTTAGAGTAATTTTGAAAAAAATAGACTGCATTAAACCACTAATGGTAATTAAAGCTAATCAATGGTTTTCTTGTTATATTTTTTTGGTCTGAAACATGCACCGTATTTTCCGGACCACAGGGCACACCGGATTATAAGGCGCACTGCCGATGAGCGAGTCTAGTCAGGTCTATTTTCATACAGAAGGCGCACTATATAGGGCTCTTTAAAAGGGTCATATCATTATTTTATTTTTTTCTAAATTGAAAACACTTCCTTGTGGTCTACATAACATGTAATGGTGGTTCTTTGGTCAAAATGTTGCATAGATTATGTTTTACAGATCATCTTCAAGCCGCTTTCTGACAGTCGCTTCAGGATGCGCCGTTTTCTGGGCGGTCTTATTTACGTGGCTCACCTTCGGCAGCGTCTTCTCCGTCATCTTTGTTGTAGCGGTGTAGCGTGCAAGGACGGGAGTCGAAGAAGTGTCAAAAGATGGAGCTAACTGTTTTAATGACATCCAGACTTTACCTAAATCAATAACGGAGCAGCATCTCCTCATCCTAGGCTTACGAGTGCAATAACAACGCCAGAAATGCGTCCCGTGAAAAACCATCTGACCGGAACGCTCTAATAACTAAAGTTCCTACTACACCGGTATGTTTTAGCGCTTTCATGGTGAGTTTACTGACAGATAAAAGTAAGAACTTTACACAACTTTATCTTAGAAATGGCAACAGCGGAGGATGAATGTCCCATAACAAGAATAGATAGAGAAAAAGAAGAAGCTTATTGACTACAGTGTCGGCACGGACTACTAAACCGGACGCGTGCAAATTTTCAGGCTTATGCAGATCCCAAATACAGATCAGCAGGTACTAGAAGGTAAGAAAAGTAGCTTTTGCATAATATTGCGAAACAAAATGGCAGATAATATGTCTTACCTTATACACACACCATAAAAGCACAGTACAATCCATCAAGCGGTGTGGCTTCATAGCTTGCCAAAGTCGTACTAAAACATTTTGATAGATTTTTGAGCGCGGTGTGTAATTTTCTATATTTTTAATGGAACATATTACATTTTGGTGTTGTTTACTTGAGTCATTGCAGTCTACACGTATCTCTTATGTGTGACTGCCATCATATTGCAGTCCGCACGTATCTCTTATGTTTGACTGCCATCTACTGATCACACTTATCATTTCACCATGTACTAAATAAAATAGCTTCAGGGTCGGTAAGCACAACCAAAATTATTCCGTACATTAGGCGCACCGGGTTATAAGCAGGGTTCGTACAGGTGCTTAAAAACCTTGAAAATGCTTGGATTTTAATGTTGCGTTTTCAAGGTTTGAAAAATGCTTGAATTTTGGGTGAAGTGCTTGTAAACATTCCGAACACCCATACAATAAATTTGTATGGGAAATGTTCATCATATTTCTCGGCAGACTGACTCAAAAGGTTAATTATAAAATGGAAAAAATACAATAAGTTTCCCAGTGTTGGCGTTAACGCACTTTTTGTGTCTTTTTACGCATTGAAATCAGAAAGGACGCGCATCTCCGTAAGTCTGTACGTCCCCGGGACGCTGAGTTTTTATTTTTTTTTACCGACCCTGCTTTCTCCAGGTCTAAACTCCACTTTGCTTGTTTTTTGTTTTTATTATCGGTTATAGCTTTCCGCCGGTGTTTTGTTTTGTTTATTGTGACGGTGCTATGGCGTCACATTAGTGCCAAAAATCCGAGCGCATAAAAACTGTTATCGCGTGCTGATTCTCCACTTTGTGCGCGCGCGACAACATTTTGCGCGCGCGCGGTGCCTTTTTGCGCACGCGCGGTGCCTTTCTGCGCGCGCAACGCCTTTCTGCGCGCTCTCTGTGTACTCCTGGCATCTCTCCTCGCGCTGTCATGTTTCTTTTTGGCACTTTGGGGGCGGGTATGCTTAGACGGCCCATTCTTTCTGATTGGTCAGGCGAAAAATTCTCAGAGCCAATCAGAAGTATAGCAGGGCGGGTCATCGTCAATATGTATCAAGATTTACGGAGGAAGAAGTGGATAAAAAAATGTCGCGCGCTGATGATGGTTATTTCATACCACATAAACACAATACAGGGTAATACAAAATGTGACCCAAATAAATAATAAGACAACAAATACCATAATCACATCTTTCAGCCAGAACTGGTCCACCAGCAATAAACATCCAACCATAACATTATCTTATATTTTCACTTCTTCTTGAACATTTATTTTCTAATTTATGGAATTTCTTTTGATTCAGCCATAAAATTAATGAAATAATCTTTGAATTTTGTTTTTAAAATGTTAAAAATAGCTTTTAATAATGTATTCTGAAACAGTTTAAAATAATCAGAGAACTGACTAACACTGACCCTACACAACTATGTTGCACAATTAAGTCTTTTTTTTTTTTAAAGCGAAAGAGGTAATTTCAACAGGTACAGCATCCTATGTCATATCTACATGTAATACGATTTGTAACAAGGCAAACTGTAAATTGGTTGAAAATCGAGTAAGTTATGGTAATTTAATTAGTACATGTACCATTGACATCAATGTAATGATTGAGGCTAGATGTCCGAGGTAAGATGGCTACAACATTGCTACGCTGGAGAATGATTGGTCATATGAAAAATGCTCACAGCCATTCAGAAAGAAGGGGCCGTCTAAGCATACCCGCCCCCAAAGTGCCAAAAAGAAACATGACAGCGCGAGGATAGATGCCAGGAGTACACAGAGAGCGCGCAGAAAGGCGTCGCGCGCGCGCAAAAATGCACCACGCGGGCGCAAAATGCTGTCGCGCGCGTGCACGAAGTGGAGAAACAGCGCGCGATAACGGTTTTTATCCGCTCGGCTTTTTGGCACTAATGTGACGCCATACGGTGCACTCTTGTCACGCCCTCACTTGAGGACCGGCACGTCTCTCTCTCTCTCTGGCCAGGAGAGCAAGGACGCACCTGCGAGCTGACAGCGGGAGCAAGCGTGCTGTCACAAAGCCAATGTGACAGCACTAAGCTGGATAAGGTTATCCAGGGTAAATCCCACCTAACCGTATCCATGTACACACACAACAATGCCACCGTTTAAGACCCCCGCACCCTCCGTCCGCCTGCTTAACGTGACCTAGTACGCATACGCGGGGAAACATAAAATATAAAAAAATCCGCCTGAGCGTTCATCTTCTCCAAGCTCTCCAGTAGATGACTTTACTTCACTGCATACTTGCCAACCTTGAGACCTCCAAATTCGGGAGATTTTTTTTGGGGGGGGCGGGATCGGTGGGGCGGGGCCGGGGGGCGTGGTTAAGGGGGGAGGAGTATATTTATAGCTAAAATTCACTGAAATTCAAGTATTTCTTATATATTTATCAGTGAGTGCGGTGAGGTTCATGGCTGGTGAGGCACTGACTTCATCACAGTCAGATTTACAAACATATGAACCCTAAAGAGTATCTTATTCACCATTTGATTGGCAGCAGTTAACGGGTTATGTTTAAAAGATCATACCAGCATTCTTACCTGCTTGGCACTCAGCATCAAGGGTTGGAATTGTGGATTAAATCACCAAAAATGATTCCCGGGCGCGGCGACGCTGCTGCCCACTGCTCCCCTCACCTCCCAGGGGGTGATCAAGGGGATGGGTCAAATGCAGAGGACAAATTTCACCACACATATTGTGTGTGTCAATCATTGGTACTTTAACTTAACTTTAACTTTACACATACAAACCGTAGCACACAAAAAAGCACATTTAATAAAAAAAAACGTTATTATGGTCTTACCTTTACTTATAAATGAAGTCCATGCGCAGCTTCTTTTGAACAAAAGCATCGATAACTTGTTTATAGAAGTCTTCCTTATCTTTCTTCAGTTTTAAAAGTCTCTCTGTCTCGATGGAGATCTTCCTTTAAGTATTACCTCCTGCTTCGATTGAAAGTCCAGTTTAGAAAACTGTTTTATTTTAGATATGTAATCCTCCATGTTAAAAGTCCAGGCAGGAGGAAAAAATAAACGATCGCTGCTAACTGTTGCTGCTTGTTGTCACTTCTTCTGCAGCCGAGTAGTCGCAAGACGAAGGAGGCGGGATTACTGCGAGCCTCACACGTCTTCGCAGCAGTTTTATAATTGCTCAGCACAAGAAATACGTTACACACATACAGTTGTTGACAAAATACACTGTACATTATATACCTCAGCTAACTAAACTATGGAAATGTATAATATAATTTATTTAGCAATACGGTCTCACTGCACAGCAGGCCAGCAGTTAGCCAAGTCATTGCGCAATCCATGGTGAGGCTCAACTCAGTGACGTGCCTCAACTGGCTGCTGACTCACCGCAAGTCTCTTCTCAGTATTTGAACGGCAAATGTGAAAATTCAGCGAATTTGAATAAAAAATAATCTAAAACTGGCGAAGTTAAATGGAAAATAACTTTATAGTATAATCACTGTATACTGTATAACAATTAAAAAAAAAAAATTATTTTAATTTTTGTTTTCTTTCCATGATGGCACGTGAGGCCCCGCCTCACCTGCTTCCCCTGACTGCACGTCATTGATATATATAAAATAAATACTTGACTTTCAGTGATTTCTAGCTATATATATATATATATATATATATATATATATATATATATATATATGTATTTTATTATATTTATATACATATAAATAAAATAAATACTTTAATTTCAGTGTTCATTTATTTACACATTTACATACATAACACTCCTCTCTACTCATTGTTGTATTTGAAAGTGCAATGCTTTGCAGCCAGTAGCACAGCCTTTGAAGGAGCATAGGTAGGGGCAGTGTAATATTCTGCGTTTGAGTCAATAACCAGGCGAGGTGACGAAGTTACATCTCTGTGCTTCATACTTCAGAACAGACTCCCACACTTGCCGTCAGGGTGCATAATACAACGTAAACCGTTGGCCAACCAAAAAGTAACCACAGAACACTATACGGTAGTGTACTGTGATTACTTTTTGGTTGACCAAGCGGACGTGACGACAAGCTGTCCTCACTCAGGTCCGCACGGACCTGGAGGGGGCGTGCCTTAAGTCCAGCTGGAAATCGGGAGAAATTCAGGAGAATGGGTGTCCTAGGAGATTTTCGGGAGAGGCACTGAAATTCGGGAGTCTCCCGGAAAATTCAGGAGGGTTGGCAAGTACGCTTCACTGTGAAGTTGTTATTTAAAAGAGCTATATTGTAAATAGTTTGCTGTGCATTTTACATTTGTTTGCTGTGTTTTGTGTGCAAGTTTTTAAATTGAAATGCATCTCCTTTGAACAATATCCAGTGTTGTGGTATTTCAATTAACTACAATCCAGTGTGCTGTGGGGCCCTGTTGTAGTTAATCACACATGAGACATCATACATGAATCAAATCTTTAATTGACATGAGAAAGTAGACAATGCGATAAAGAACATTTTACAACAATTAACCTAGGGATCTAAATATATATATATATATATATATATATATATATATATATATATATATATATATATATATATATATATATATATATATATATATATTGTTGTGGGTTGACTCCGCTGTTGGGGTATTCTTTCGTGAGATATGGCGTCAGGAGATAAGCTGGGTCACCCAAAAGAAAAACAGGGACCAGATCTTCATCTTCCAGCAGTTGTTTGGGACACGAGGGGATGGTTCCATCTTTAAGCTGTGTGCTAATGACGGAGTTAGCGAAGATGCGGGCATCTCGCGCGCTGCCTAGTCATTTCACAGTCACATCCATAAAGCAATATTTGTAGTCACACTGCCTGAATCACATCCATGGGAGGAAGGGACAAAGTTTTTTTGGTAAATAGAATAACAGCTGACCCGGACATTCGAAAGTTCTCGTTCCGTCTGAGAAGTGTTGTATCCGAAATAGCTGCAATTGCGCGTTTCCTTCACTTAAGGTTTTTTTTTGTGATTTCCGCAAGTGTCTGCACATGTAGAAGAAGGAGAAACACAGGCATGTCTGGATGACTCGCCTCCATTTTTTAGCTCCAGTTGTTATGAAGCTGGCTGTGGCACATTCTTTCTGACGTCACTTCCTGTGTGGGGCGCTGTCTTTCTGGCGTCACTTCTTCTCCGAACTCAGTTTGTAAACGATCAATGAGTCTATACAAAGCTAAGTGCCGGAGATTTAAGAAATACACGACGGACTTACTTGTGTAAAAATTTGTCCGAGGAGGGGGACCTTAAACACTGGTTTAGTGTGGCTGAAATGGGGCTTAGGCTAAATAATTATTTGTTTAAGTGGTTAAACGACTTTGTGTAGACATGTTGTGCCTCAGTGTCGTGACTTGGAAAAGATAACTGGGTCAAATTTCCCTCTCCGTTAATTGCGTTTTTATTGGTCGTCTTCAAAGTGATGCACTTTCCGGTACAATTTCTTAAATTTTGATTCGCCGAAAGTTTTATCAATCACAAATAGTGCCTTAGTTTGCACTCGGACAAGTTTAGTTTAGTCAAAAGAAAGACTTCATGGTAAACACTAAGGTGAGTGTGCCATGTCTCCAGTAAATGACTTGTTTTAGTCTTTGTGAGTCCATGGAAACTTCACTTTTATCTCCCGCTGGATCGACATCGTTCGAGGATGGAGACATGCTAGCTGTTAGCTTTAAGATAACCAGCACCCGACTAGACTCCTCCACCCCAAAAACATACTTTGTAGGTCAACAAACGGGGCAAATATGTGCCTTTTGAAGTAATAATGTGCGAGGAGTGTTCATGTGCGAGGAGTGTTTGTGTGCGAAGAGTGTTCGTGTGCGAGGACTGTTCATGTGCGAGGAGTGTTGAAAAGGAGTCTCTTGGAAAACTGACTAACAAGTTAGCAAGTGACTTCATCACCGTCATTGTTTACTGAAGCAGAGATGCTGACTGTGCATTATGATAAACGCGCATGCGTCATCAGGCTCTACTTTTTATCGATAGACTTATCAAATTACAATTTTTATTATCTATAGCAGGGGTGTCAAAAGTGTGGCCGGAGGCCATTTGCGGCCCGCAGCTAATGTTTTAAAGGCCAACGGCACATTCTAAAAATACTATTAAAAAAATACCGGGAGCGGTAAAGTTTAGATCCATGAAGGAAAGAAGATAGAGAATGAATGTTTGTAACTGAATACATTTTCATATGCATGAAAATATGTTTTATTTTGTATCATTTTTTTAATGAATTAAGTAACGTTTATGACAACCTTTTTCCAAAACGCAATATAGAATGTGAGATATAACAGGATAATGCATACGTTTATCATTTATTTTCAAAACGCTTACAAAAAAGTGGGACCCCAAAAATGTACTGTGGGACCCCATTTTTATGACTTGATGGGGTCCCTAGGTCCCCATTTTGAACATTCCTAACGCCAACACTGATTTTCTTTAAAATTAAAGCTACACGCTTGATCTGTTGGCTTTGCACGAGCCCTTACATTAGGTTGTTGTCATGTATATGCGGCTCTGTTTCACCCCCAAGAGGACAGTGGTACATCGGTCCATCATACCAGGAGGTTGACATTTTAATGAACATTGACATTTTAATGAACATTGAATGGCAAATGATAAATACAAACTTTGGATAAGACTTGGACCTAATCCACATGTAGCCTGCTGCAAAGTATGCATAAAGGAAATCCACCTTTTCGCAATGACTCTTTTTTTAATGAGTCTTTCATATGACTCTCTCGAGTCATATGAAAGTTAAGTCACAGACATTACTAGCCCTACAAGTTAACTAACGCTAGCTAAAGTTTTGTTTTCTAACCTTTTGGTACATTACTTACTTACTTAATCCTCTTCGTCCCTGATGGGACATAAGGCTTCGATGGTCTGCCTCCATCTAAACTTGTCTTGAGCAACATGCTGTGCCTCGCCTCAGGTTAGGTTAATCTCCTTCAGCTCAGCTGTCACCGTACACCGTCACGTGTTCTTGGGCCGGCCTTGCTTCCTTTTCCCAGGTGGAGTCCATCGTAGTGCGATCTTGGGGGTGCAGTCTTGGTCCATCCTGAGAACATGCCCAAGCCATTGGAATCAATCAATCAATCAATCAATCAATCAATCAATGTTTATTTATATAGCCCTAAATCACAAGTGTCTCAAAGGGCTGCACAAGCCACAACGACATCCTCGGTACAGAGGGCAAGGAAAAACTCACCCCAGTGGGACGTCGATGTGAATGACTATGAGAAACCTTGGAGAGGACCGCATATGTGGGTAACCCCCCCCCCCCCCCCCCCTCTAGGGGAGACCGAATGCAATGGATGTCGAGTGGGTCTGACATAATATTGTGAGAGTCCAGTCCATAGTGGATCCAACATAATAGTAAGAGTCCAGTCCATAGTGGGGCCAGCAGGACACCATCCCGAGCGGAGACGGGTCAGCAGCGCAGAGATGTTTCCAACCGATGCACAGGCGAGCGGTCCACCCCGGGTCCCGACTATGGACAGCCAGCACTTCATCCATGGCATTCGGACCTGTGCCCCCCTCCCCCCACAAGGGAGAGGGGAGCAGAGGAGAAAGGAAAAGAAACGGCAGATCAACTGGTCTAAAAGGGGGGGTCTATTTAAAGGCTAGAGTATACAAATGAGTTTTAAGATGGGACTTAAATGCTTCTACTGAGGTAGCATCTGTAATTGTTACCGGGAGGGCATTCCATAGTACTGGAGCCCGAATAGAAAACGCTCTATAGCCCGCAGACTTTTTTTGGGCTCTGGGAATCACTAATAAGCCGGAGTTCTTTGAACGCGGATTTCTTGCCGGGACATATGGTAAAATACAATCGACAAGATAGGCTGGAGCTAGACCGTGTAGTATTTTATACGTAAGTAGTAAAACCTTAAAGTCACATCTTAAGTGCACAGGAAGACAGTGCAGGTGAGCCAGTATAGGCGTAATATGATCAAACTTTCTTGTTCTTGTCAAAAGTCTAGCAGCCGCATTTTGTACCAATTGTAATCTTTTAATGCTAGACATAGGGAGACCCGAAAATAATAAGTTACAGTAGATGAGACGATAAGTAACGAACGCATGAATAATGATCTCAGCGTCGCTAGTGGATAAAATAGAACAAATTTTAGCGATATTACGGAGATGAAAGAAGGCCGTTTTAGTAACACTCTTAATGTGTGACTCAAACGAGAGAGTTGGATCGAAGATAGTACCCAGATTCTTTACTGAGTCGCCTTGTGTAATTGTTTGGTTGTCAAATGTTAAGGTGGTATTATTAAATAAATGTCGGTGTTTAGCAGGACTGATAATCAGCATTTCCGTTTTCTTGGCGTTGAGTTGCAAGAAGTTAGCGGACATCCATTGTTTAATTTCATTAAGACATGCCTCCAGCTGACTACAGTCCGGCGTGTTGGTCAGCTTTAGGGGCATGTAGAGTTGGGTGTCATCAGCATAACAGTAAAAGCTAACACCGTATTTGCGTATGATGTCACCTAGCGGCAGCATGTAAATACTAAAGAGTGCAGGGCCAAGAACCGAACCCTGAGGAACTCCGCACGTTACCTTAACATAGTCCGAGGTAACATTATTATGGGAGACGCACTGCATCCTGTCAGTAAGATAAGAGTTAAACCAAGACAAGGCTAAGTCTGACATACCAATACGTGTTTTGATACGCTCTAATAAAATACTATGATCGACGGTATCGAAAGCAGCGCTAAGATCAAGAAGCAGCAACATAGATGACGCATCAGAATCCATTGTTAGTAGTAGATCATTATTAATTTTTGCGATTGCTGTCTCCATAGAGTGATTTGCCCTGAAACCGGATTGAAAAGGTTCACAGAGATTGTTAGACACTAAGTGTTCATTTAGCTGCTGTGCGACAATTTTTTCGAGGATTTTCGAAATAAAGGGAAGGTGGGACACTGGTCGGTAGTTTACCATGAGGTCAGGATCGAGGTTAGGTCTTTTGAGCAGAGGATGAATAACCGCTTTCTTGAATGCTAGGGGAACAGTGCTGGAGGAAAGTGATAAGTTTATAATATTTAGCACTGATGGACCTAATAATACAGAAAGCTCCTTGATAAGTTTCCCAGGAAATGGGTCAAGTAAACATGTTGTTTGTTTTATCCCACTGACACGCCGTAATAGTTCCTCTAATGTTATTTCATCAAAAAGAGAGGGACTATTTTGTATTGCAGTGTCCGTCGTATATACAGTTGTATCTGTGTTAATAGAACCCAGTTGTAGCTGGGATGCGTTGTCTTTAATCTCCTTTCTAATGAGTTCAATTTTCTTATTAAAGAAATTCATAAAGTCATCTGCCGAGTGGGTGGAGCTATTGGGAGGAGTCCCTTGTTGGGTTAGCAATGCTACTGTACTAAACAAAAATTTAGGGTCGTTTTTGTTGAGGTGGATGAGATTTGAGTAATATTTAGCTTTAGCTAAGGTAAGCATGCGTTTATACGATATTAAACTATCACTCCATGCTTGATGGAAAACCTCAAGCTTAGTCGCGCGTCATTTGCGTTCCTACTTTCTACATGATAATTTATGAGCTCTAGTTTCTTCTGTAAACCATGGGGTGCGCCTTTAGTGGCCCTTTTTTGTTTTAGCGGTGCTATACTATCAATGGTTTCGCGCAGGGCATTGTCAAAGTTGTTAGTGAGGTTATCAATAGAGCCGACATAATTTGGGAATGGTGCCATTACCGAAGGCAGTAGGTCAGCAAGAGTCATCGTTGTGGCAGCATTAATGTTGCGGCTGCTATAGCAATTATTATTATTATTATTAGCTTGTTGACAATGAGTCAGAACTTCGAATTTTATAAGGTAATGATCGGACATTACTTTAGTATACGGGAGTACCATAACTTTGGAGGTGGTGACACCCCTGACCAGCACTAGAATCTATCGTATTACCGTTGCGATGCGTAGGTTAATTTATTATTTGTGTAAGACCACAGCTATCAATTATAGTCTTGAGCGCCACGCACTGAGGGTCCGATGGGGTATTCATATGGATATTAAAGTCCCCCATTATGATTATATTGTCGGCATGCATCACTAGATCAGCAACGAACTCTGAGAATTCATTGATAAAGTCCGAGTAGGGCCCTGGGGGATGGTAGATAACAGCCAGGTCGAGAGGCAGCGGTGCGACAGACCTCATGGTAAGCACCTCAAACGATTTGTATTTATTATTTAGGTTAGGGGTAAGGTTAAAGTTTTCATTGTATATTAGTGCGACCCCCCACCCCTTTTGAGGGGACGGGCAATATGTGCATTCGTATAGTTAGGATGAGATGCCTCATTTAGCGCAAAAAAATCGTCTGGTTTGAGCCAGGTTTCGCTAAGACCAATGACGTTAAGATTGTTGTCTCTAATGACCTCATTAACTAATAACATTTGGGGAGACAATGATCTTATGTTTAAAAAGCTCATATTATAAGTATTGGGCTGTTTTGACGAGTTTTTGTTGAAATTATCCGTAGTAGCAATATTAATAATGTTGCGTGTATTATACGTAGTGCACTTTAAATAGTTTCGACCATATCTAGGAATTGATATGACGGGAATTTTCAGATTGGACAGAATCGGCGGCATTTGATCTCTCGCACCACACTGTTGCACTTGGTTTTCTTGTATAGATGTGCATTGGATATTTTCTCGGGCCAGAAGATTCAACAGAGTTTCCTGAGGCATCCATTGTGGAAGGCTTCGACTTTTTTCATGTCGTAGGATGTTACTCGCCAGCACTCCTAGCCGTACAACACTACAGATTTTACATTACTGTTGTAAAGTCGGACCTTTGTTCTTAAGCTATAATGTTTGGACTTCCAGATGTTTTGTAGCCTTGCAAAAGCACCCTGTGCCTTTCCGAGTCTTGCTCTAATGTCCTTTTGTGCAGTGTTGTCCTTACTGACGAGAATACCCAGATAGGTAAAGTCCTCAACATAGTCGGTACATGCTAGACCTATACTGTGAGATCAGCGCTAGATTACATGTTAATTACGGACCGTTATTACGAGCTATGAAAAGAAAAAAGCGAGCGTTTGTCAATGATACATTATAATGTTAAGAACTTCCCTCAACTAAAAATTTATTTTTTTATCATAGCCACAGTTATAAGGCTAAAGATGCTTAATGAAAGGTGGCTGTAGTGTTGTGAAACAAACAAAATATTTTCCTTTAATTTATTATCCTTATATTAATGTGGAACAGTTTTGTTAATAAATGAGTGAAATTGACATTTTGAGGGTGCATGCATTTATATCACATTATGCAGTTTACAAGCACAAATACGGTGTGAATCTATCCGTGCTGTAAGTAAGAAAAAGAACAAGAAATTTGAAAAACAACACAAATGGAGACACGTTTGCAAACACCAATGACATTGAATAGTCTACAGAAACACTGTTCAATGTTATACTTAGGTTTTAGCAGATTTTCCTTATTTTTCCTACAGACAGCATTTGGTGACCTCAAACTACAAGGCTATGGATTGATTCACACTGGTTTTTGCCTTTTGAAGGGTACTGGTAAAACTGGAAAATTTATCTTGAAAGTCCTTAAAAAGTGCTTGAATTTGACCATGGAAAAGGTGTACAAACCCTGTATAAGGCACACTGTCGAGTTTTGAGAAAATTAAAGGATTTTAAGTGTGCCTTATAGTCCGAAAAATACGGTAATTGTGAGGAAGTTTATTCTAGATCATAAATAATGCCTCTCACCTGAATAGTAGAAGGACGAAGATATAATCTGACTAGGTGGTACACTTAGGCACCCAAGACACGAAAATACGCTTGTTTTTACCCCATTTTTCCTTTTTGAGGATTATGAGTCATTCTTAAAATGGAGAATATATGTACATCCTAGCAGCCAGCATCCTAATGACAGCAGACATAGTACAGTAAGTGATGTTTTATTATCTTTGTTGGCTCTCATGAACTCTGCAGGAAAGGAAAAAGCAAACGTGATGCATTTTTTGAAATTAATGTGTCACTGAATGCTTAAAATGATCAAAATATTAAAATATTACTTGTTATAAATTTGCCTGTTACTGCATTACATACAGTATACACTTACAGTGTGTACATAAAACCTTAATGGTGGCGTTTGGATGTTTTATTGGCAGAATAGAGCGACTCCCAATGCTTTCATTGTAAGCAGACTTTTAATCATATTTATTTACTATTTAGAATGCATTAAAAAAAAAGAAAAGCATATATGTTCCTTGGCTTGAGAATAATGGGCAAAATTCTCCAAAAACTACCCTTGAAAGGATTACGGCAAAAATAATAATCACGATTATCAAGGTCCGAGCAGGCAGAGTGCCTGCAAAGGCCCTATTGAAACTGCAATGTTTATTATTATTATTGTTAGGACCCAAGCAGCGCAGAAAGCACTGCAGGTGTGATGCAGAGCACCGCAAGGGCCCTATTGAAATGACTGTGTTTTTATTAGGGCCCGAGCAGGTGAAGTGCCTGCGAAGGCCCTTTTGAAACTGCGATGTGTATTATTATTATTATTATTCTCCCACTTTGGGCACATTTTTGAGGCACTTAGCATACATGGAAACTCCCCAAATTTTTCACAGATGGATATTTTAGACGTCTCGAAACTGAACTGCAAAATTTGTCTCATTAGTGCCCCCTTTAAAGTTGGAAAAATTTAACCCCTCGTCCCAGAATCATGTAGTGTCACGAAAATTCCCGAATACAGCTGAGATAGGCACCCCGAAAGGGACAAGCGGTAGAAATTGGATGGATGGACGTCCTTCATGACAGGGCGCACGTATAAATCTCGAGAACCCATACCTGAAAACGAACAGGAAGTCGACCATCTTGGTTTTCGTTGGCCATTTTTTGGCAACATCAATGGGTCAGACTTTATCAAACTCCTCCAAGGGACTTTGAACAAATAAGTTGGTTAGAATTACAGACACTACACATAGGTGATGATAAATTGCGAACAATTTTGCCATTTTTTGGTGGAAAAAAAGGGTTCGTACTTTAACAAACTCCTCCTTTGGACTTTGGCCAAATGAGTCACGGTAACATTTCAGGTACTACACACAGATTTTGCCTACGCCATAAAATGTTCCCGTGGCCTGGCGCCAAACTTGGCTTCGATGACTTTTGGCTATTTTACACGAAAGGTTAAAAACTCTGCTCCACTAACTAAATTCTTGATCCCAATTGGTAGAGATGATGATGACACCCTGAAGTGCCCAATGTGTCAGTACTTTTGCTCATGACAGGATGTGGATGTGACTTGGTGCCAAACTTTGATCTGATGGCTCGCCACATAACACGAAACGTAATAACTCGGCTCCACAAGTTTAGATCTTTGTCATAAATAGTAGAAATGATGATGATGACATCCTGCAGTTCTCAATGGGTCTGAACTTATTCATAGCCATTCAAAGTGGGCGGAGCTTAACGGCTAAAATCTTGCCCACACAATTACTAATCACTCTGCCATTACTTCACTTTAGATTAACCAGATCTTCTTCCAAACTGACATTAGGCTTTAAGGTCAGGGTCCAGCCGTGCGTAGACTTTAATATCGACCCTACCATTGCCCCTTGTGGTGAAAAATTATAGCTGACAAGTTTCTTTATGCTCCGATCTTCCCGAAATGTTTAATGGTGGATCACAGTAATTGGTGGGCTGCGACTGCATTGCTGCAGTGATGCCAATATCGCCCCTTTGTGGTGGTAAATTTTAACAGCCATAACTTCCTTCAACATGCTCCGATTTTCCTGAAATTTTTGATGGTGGAATATAGTTTAGAGTACGACTTAACTGTGTGACAAGTGTGGCACAATTAATGCCCCCTGGTGGTGAAATACTTTAACAGTCATAACTTCCTTACACATGCTCCAAACTTCCTGACATGTTTTTTGGTGGTCGGAGTGTTGGTTGAGAAGTAACGGAATCAATATTGCATCACCTTTATTGCCCCCTTTTGGTGAAAAATTAAGACTTTTTTTTTGGTGGATCTGGTGTTGGTCGGGATGCATGTGCATAACTACTACGTCGCGTTTATTGCCCCCCTGGTGGTAAAATACTATAACAGTTACAACTTCCTTACGCATGCTGTGATCTTCTGAAATTTTTAATGGTGGGTCAGGGTGTTGGGTGGAACCCAACGGCATTACTGCTGCGGCCCTTTGTCGCCTCCATGTGGTCGAAAATGATAACAGTCAAAACTTCTTCCCACACGCTCATGTTCAGTGCTAGACTGCTTCAGCCCAAGTGTAGGACTAATAGACTAAAAAACTCTTTTGTCCCACACGCCATCAGACTGGACAACTCCTCTCTGGGGGTAGGGAGGTACTAGGATGATAGGGGATGCAATACAATAAAAACAGTTTTTTAAAGTGCAATACATTTTCATATCATGGTCACTACTGCCTAATTTCTCTTGTTATATTCCCTATTTTCACTGTTATATTTTTATTCTTATTGTTGCTTTTTCTTTTTTATTGTTATTGTTATATTTTATATTCTATTTCCAATCATACCCCCATTATTTACTTTTTACTTTTTAAATTTGTTCTCAATTCTGTACACTGCTGCTGGAATTAAAATTTTCCTGAGGGAATCTATCCATCTATCTATCTATCTATCTATCTATCTATCTATCTATCTGTCTATCTAATATTCTTGAAATTTTTCATGGTGGGTCAGGGTGTAGCGTGGGACCCAACAGCATAAACACTACAGCGCATTTTTTGCCCACTTGTGGTGGAAAGTTATAACTGTCATAACATCCTTACACATGCTCTGATCTTCCTGAAAGTTTTGGTGACGGGTCGGGGCGTCGGGTGGGACTTAAATAAATGATAAATGGGTTGTACTTGTATAGCGCTTTTCTACCTTCGAGGTACTCAAAGCGCTTTGACACTACTTCCACATTTACCCATTCACACACACATTCACACACTGATGGAGGGAGCTGCCATGCAAGGCGCTAACCAGCACCCATCAGGAGCAAGGGTGAAGTGTCTTGCTCAGGACACAACGGACATGACGAGGTTGGTACTAGGTGGGGATTGAACCAGGGACCCTCGGGTTGCGCACGGCCACTCTCCCACTGCGCCACGCCGTCCACTTAACCGCAAGTGTCGTGCGTACCGGCCAACACGTTGATCCCCGTGGTGCAAGGGGGGCGAGGCCCTGTTCAATGCTGGTCGCAGCAGGAAAAGTGCCTGCGAAGGCACTATTCAAACTGCAATGTTTATTATTATTATTATTATTAGGGCCCAAGCAGCGGAGAAAGCACCGCAGGTGTGATGCAAAGCACCGCAAGGGCCCTATTGTATATGCTCAGTTTATTTGGGCCCGAGCAGCGAAGCAAGCACCAAAGGTGCAATGCTGAGCAATGCAAGGGCCCTATTGAAATTGCTGTGTTATTATTTGGCGCATGCATGAAAAGTCCCCAAATTTTGCAGGCACGTCAGGTATGGCGAAATTTTTTATATTTTGGCTGTCCCAAAAATGAAATTTCAACATTGTGTCTAGCGCCCCCTTTAAAACTAGAAAAAATTAGCCCCTCCTACCAGTTTTACGTTTTGAAACAAAAAAAGCTGGAGATGTCCTTAATGACAGGACACATGTAAAAATCTCAAGAACCCATATCTAAAAATGAGCAAGAAGTCGGCCATCTTGGTTTCCGTCTACCATTTTTCGGCAACACTTTAACAAACTCCTCCGAAGAACTTTGACCAAATAAGTCGCGGTTAGAATTACAGACAATACACATAGGTGAGGATAAATTGCGAACACTTTTTGCTTACGGCAAAAGATGTGGGTGTGGCACGCTGCCACACTTGGCTCTCATGTTTTTTTGCCATTTTTCGGTGGAAAAAAAGGGTTTGTCCTTTAACAAACTCCTCCTATGGACTTTCGCCAAATGAGTAGTGGTTATGTTTTCAGTTACTACACATAGCGGTGATGATAAATTGTGGGCAGATTTTGCCTACACCATAAAATGTGGGCGTGGCCTGCCTCCAAACTTGGCTCCGATGGCTTTAAGGTCATTTTACATGAAACTCAGCTCCACAAACTCAGATCTTGATCCCAATTGGTAGAAATGATGCTGATGACACCCTGAAGTGCCCGATGTGTAAGGACCTGTTTATATGTATTCGTAGTGGGTGGGGCCTGGTGGCAAACACTGCCCCACGCCATTATCAATTTAACTGTCATTTCTGCACTCTAGGTGATCAGATACCGATACTAAACTGGTGATGATAAATTGTTGTCGTTTACTTTTGCTCATGACAGGATGTGGGTGTGACATAGTGCCAAACTCGCCACATATCACGAAACGTAATAACTCGGCTCCACAAGTTCAGGTCTTTGTCATAATTTGTAAAAATGATGATGATGACATCCTGCAGTGCTCGATGGGTCAGTGCTTATTCATAGCCATTCAAAGTGGGCAAAATCTGACCCACATCATCACTAGTCAATTTGTCATCACTTCATTTTAGATGATCAGATCTTCTTCCAAACTGAAATTAGGCTTTAAGGTCAGGGTCCAGCCATGCCTAGACTTTATTATCGAGCCTACCATCGCACCCTTGTGGTGAAAAATTCTAACTGTGTGACAAGTGTGGCACAATTATTTCCCCCTGTCGGTGAAATACTATAACAGTCATAACTTATTTACACATGCTCCAAACTTCCTGAAATTTTTTGGGGGTGGGTCAGGGTGTTGGTTAAGACATAACAACCTCAATATTGCAACACCTTTATCGTCCCCTTTTGTTGAAAAATTAGAACAGTCATAACTTCCTTCCACAACCTCCAATCTTCCTGATTTTTGTTTTTGGTGGGTTGAGTGTTAGTCGGGACGCATCTGCATAACTACTACGGCACGTTTATTGACCCCTGGTGGTAAAATACTATAACACTTATGACTTCCTTACACATGCTCTGACCTTCCGGAAATGTTTAATGGTGGTTCGGATTTTACAACTGCATTTCAACTGCAACATTTTTATCGCCCCCATGTGGTGAAAAATTATAACTCTCATAACTTCTGTCTACATGCTCCTATCATCCGTAATTGTTTTATGGTGGGTCCAGATGTCAGGACCCACCAGCATGACTTTTGCACTGCCTTTATTGCTCCCTTGTGGTAAAAAATTATAACTCTCATAACTTCCGTCCACATGCTCCAATCTTCCTGAAATGTTTTATGTTGAGTTGGGTTGTTGTGTGGGACACATCTGCATAACTACTACGGCGCGATTATTTCCCCCTAGTGTTGAAAAACTATAACGCTCATAACTTTCATCCACATGCTCCAATCTACCCAATTTGTTTATGGTGGGGCGGGGTGTTGTGTGGGATGCAACTGCATAACTACTACAGCGCCTTTATCGTGCCCTAGTGGTGAAAACGTTTACAACTCTCATAACTTCCATCCACATGCTCCAATCTTTCCAGAATATTTTATGGTATGTCGGGGTGTTGGGTTGGGCCTAACGACATGAAAAGCCTGCAGCTGTGTAAAAGATGACCACTATCTTTCCATCTGTGGGCTTCTAATTGTTTTACAGCTTTCTTTATTCCTTCTCAAACATATTTAGTAGTCTTATGAAACTTACAAAGCACCCACTCTCTGTCTCACCGCCTCTCTCTCAGCTAGCTAGCTTCTCAGGTAATGAAGCTTAGCTAGTCGCCGTCCAAAGCAACTACGCGCCGAAGGCGTCTGCTACTCTTTGCCTGTAGCTCCAAAGACAGCAAGAACTTGACTTGGTAAAAGAAACAACATGATTATGGCTCCCTGCTCTTCGTGCACCGTTCTCATGGATAGGTTGGCCCTACTAGAGGACCGTGTCCGCCAGTTAGAGCAGCGTAATTTCGTAACTTCAGACGCCGCAGACACGTTTGCTGTGGTGAGCTGAATTGTAGCAGCCCGAAGCGGCCTACACGCTACGGTGAACTGGTTAAGACGCGTAATAGATGTAGCCCTTTAGCTAGTCCTACACTCCAGTCTACCGGACACCACACCTTCATTCATAGGGGGCTCCATCACTCTGTACATACAGTTTAGCAAACCAGCCATATTTAAGTGTATTTCCGGGGCCGGAGGATTGACATTGAAGCTAGTCTTAGGGAGCCGACTGGCAACAGGCTAGTAAACCCATACGACAGGCTAATCACATCACTAGTTACGCGAACATAGTTGTACACGTTGGCTCCAATGACACTAGAATGAGAAAGTCAGACATTACAAAGAGGAACAGAGCTCGGACTTGTAATCTCGGATATTGAGTACTTGTCTCTGGCCCCCTGCCTGCGAGAGACAATAATGAGAGGTTAGTTAGATTAGTCTCGCTTAACAAGTGCCTGGCTAGTTTTTGTAGAGAACAGCGACTAACGTTTATTGATAATTGGCCCTCTTTCTGGGGCAAAAAGGGCTTGCTGAGGAGGGATGGCGTTCACCCTTACCGGGAAGGCGCCATAAATCTTTCCAAACATATAGATTACCATTTGAGTCAAGCTTGACTAACTACACTAGCGCAAACTCCTACAAACACCTACTCAGTGGCCGAGTGGTTAGAGTGTCCGCCCTGAGATCGGTAGGTTGTGAGTTCAAAACCCCAGCCGAGTCATACCAAAGACTAAAAATGGGACCCATTATCTCCCTGCTTGGCACTAAGCATCAAGGGTTGGAATTGGGGGTTAAATCACCAAAAATGATTCCCGGGCGCGGCACCGCTGCTGCCCACTGCTCCTCTCACCTCCCAGGGAATGAACAAGGGGATGGGTCAAATGCTGAGGACAAATTTCACCACACCTAGTGTGTGTGTTACAATCATTGGTACTTTAACTTTAAATTTAAACTCGGACACAGGCAATTACAGTGTCTGTTAGTACGGGTGAGGAGTCAGTTAAGATAAAACTAACCAGCGCCAGGCTGGAAAATTCCTGCACACATAGCATTTATCTTAGAATAATACATAACTCACATAATGTTTTTTCTTTAGTGACTCTGCCAGAGGTGAACATGCATTCTACTGAGGTGGCAAATTATGATGCGTTCAATCTATCGCCGCACCAAGCAAATAATCTCAAGAACCCCATCATATCAATTCCAAGATGTGATCGAAAAAATTCAAGGTGAACTACACAAAATAAACGTAACGTTATTAATATCAGTACGACAGATACAAATAACTAAAAAAAAGGCCTCAAAACAGCCCACTACTGAGAATATGGGCTTTATAGACATCAGATCATTGTCTCCCAAAACGCTATTAGTTAATGTGGTCATTAGAGACAACAATCTTAACGTCATTGGTGTCAGCGAAACTTTGCTAAAACCAGATACATTTTTCCCGCTTAACGAGGCATCTCCTCCTAACTACTAATGCACATATTTCCCGTCCCCTTAAAAGGGGTGGAGGGGTCACACTAATATACAATGAAAACCTTAACCTTAGCTCTAACCTAAGTAATAAATATAAATCATTTGAGGTGCTTACTGTGAGGTCTGTCACACCGCTACCTCTCTATCTATCGCCCCCTGGGCCCTATTGGGAACTTTATCAGTGAATGTTCAGAGTTTGTCGCTGATCTAGAGACGCATAATGGGGTTTTTAATATCATTATGAATACCCCGTCAGACCTTCCGTGCGTGGCGCTCCAGACTATAATTGATAGCTGTGGTCTTACTAAACTTTTGATCACCAAAAACAGCACTGCCGAAACCTGATGTTGTGGTGTCGTAAACAAGACGCACATGATTGTCTGGCGCATAGGCAGCATGTCTGCGATATGGACGGAAATCATACTTTTACATAAAGAAAACACACACTAACTTCTCTGTGGTGTAATGACTAACAGGTGTAATGACTAACAGTAATACACTTACAGCTGTTGTGTACGTGAGGAGTGGAAGGAGATGACACTACGAAGAAATTCAGGTTGCCAGGTTTATTGTAACCTTTGATGATTGTGTGGGAGGTGTATGCTACTCTAAGTGTTGGTTGCAGGACTAAGTGTGAAATTAACCATGTAAATAATACAAGAGGATGTTGTACGTGCGTGATGGATGAATTTTTCGTCAATCCAAGAAGGCGAGGCACAAAGGAAGTCCGGGGACAGGCAGGTGGCCGAGGGCAGAAGAGAAGAGACAAGGTCCGAGTCCAGGCAAGGGTCGTAGATCGAGGGAGGCAGTCCAAAATCCTGGTGGAGGTCGAAGTACAGAGCTCGAGCACACGGAACAAGGCGGGTACTGCGAGGGAGACAAGGTACATGAGTCAAAAAGGACAAAAGGACACGGAGAACAAGGGCGAGGACAACAAGGGGGAAGCCAGAGACGTAATGCTTACTACTGAGAGTTAACGACGTTCCGGCGTAGGTTCCAAGGAGTGACTGGTCTTTATACTGTCCTCCTGATTGCTGCCAGGTGCGCTGATAGCTGACAACCTGCAGCTGTGGCGAAGCGTGAGGTGCTCGACGCGTGCGGGGGCGTGCCCTGGCATGCTGCCAGACATAGTGTGGGATCTTGCTACGGGAGGACTTTGGGTTCGAAGCCGCGCCGTGACAACAGCAGAATAATTATAAAATACTCTATTATTTCATGCCTATTTATTTATTTTAATAATCTCAGATCAGCTTCTCAGACATTGTAAACTAACTAATTAGCCAAGTTTATGCAACATGTTTTTTTTTAATACAACTGACATTAAGATCTGTAAATGTTGTTGGCCTACAATCACAGTCTGTGTTTGTGTGAGGACCCTTAAAGCAAGGAAGATATGTGAATGCAATCTTGTCACAATAAAGTAATAACTAGTTTATAAGCAATTTTATTTTAAAAGCAGGTGCAGGTCCCCATAGGAGATACAAAATGAGTAAATGTAAATGTCATTTACATTTTTCTTATCCAAATTCAGTTTGAGGCTTGCATTCCTTAATGGCTTTCTTTCTTTTAAGACAATTGTTTGTAGACAATGTTTTTCTCTGTTTGCTTAATTCTGACAGCTGAACACACAGCAAAGTGAACCATTTAGCTTTTGTAGAACTGCTAACAATCCCTTATAGGTATAGTGTTGTGATTTTCCTCCACCATGTTGTGACATGTCAAACTTAATATGAAGCACACTGCACCTTCTGCAAGAAAGCTTTAGAACATTGGACATGCCATCCATCCATCCATCCATCTTCTTCCGCTTATCCGAGGTCGGGTCGCGGGGGCAGCAGCCTAAGCAGGGAAGCCCAGACTTCCCTCTCCCCAGCCACTTCGTCCAGCTCTTCCTGCGGGACCCCGAGGCGTTCCCAGGCCAGCCAGGAGACATAGTCTTCCCAACGTGTCCTGGGTCTTCCCCGCGGCCTCCTACCGGTCGGACGTGCCCTAAACACCTCCCTAGGGAGGCGTTCGGGTGGCATCCTGACCAGATGCCCGAACCACCTCATCTGGCTCCTCTCGATGTGGAGGAGCAGCGGCTTTACTTTGAGCTCCTCCCGGATGGCAGAGCTTCTCACCCTATCTCTAAGGGAGAGCCCCGCCACCCGGCGGAAGAAACTCATTTCGGCCGCTTATACCCGTGATCTTGTCCTTTCGGTCATAACCCAAAGCTCATGACCATAGGTGAGGATGGGAACGTAGATCGACCGGTAAATTGAGAGCTTTGCCTTCCGGCTCAGCTCCTTCTTCACCACAACGGATCGATACAGCGTCCGCATTACTGAAGACGCCGCACCGATCCGCCTGTCGATCTCACGATCCACTCTTCCCTCACTCGTGAAAAAGACTCCGAGGTACTTGAACTCCTCCACTTGGGGCAAGATCTCCTCCCCAACCCGGAGATGGCACTCCACCCTTTTCCGGGCGAGAAACATGGACTCGGAGGTGCTGATTCTCATCCCAGTCGCTTCACACTCAGCTGCGAACCGATCCAGTGAGAGCTGAAGATCCTGGCCAGATGAAGCCATCAGGACCACATCATCTGCAAAAAGCAGAGACCTAATCCTGCAGCCACCAAACCGGATCCCCTCAACGCCTTGACTGCGCCTAGAGATTCTGTCCATAAAAGTTATGAACAGAATCGGTGACAAAGGGCAGCCTTGGCGGAGTCCAACCCTCACTGGAAACGTGTCCGACTTACTACCGGCAATGCGGACCAAGCTCTGGCACTGATCATACAGGGAGCGGACTGCCACAATCAGACAGTCCGATACCCCATACTCTCTGAGCACTCCCCACAGGGCTTCCCGAGGGACACGGTCGAATGCCTTCTCCAAGTCCACAAAACACATGTAGACTGGTTGGGCAAACTCCCATGCACCCTCAAGGACCCTGCCGAGAGTATAGAGCTGGTCCACAGTTCCACGACCAGGACGAAAACCACACTGTTCCTCCTGAATTCGAGGTTCGACTATCCGGCGTAGCCTCCTCTCCAGTACACCTGAATAGACCTCACCGGGAAGGCTGAGGAGTGTGATCCCACGATAGTTAGAACACACCCTCCGGTTCCCCTTCTTAAAGAGAGGAACCACCAACCCGGTCTGCCAATCCAGTGGTACCGCCCCCGATGTCCACGTGATGCTGCAGAGTCTTGTCAACCAAGACAGCCCCACAGCATCCAGAGCCTTAAGGAACTCCGAGCGGATCTCATCTACCCCTGGGGCCCTGCCACCGAGGAGCTTTTTAACTACCTCAGCGACCTCAGCCCCAGAAATAGGAGAGCCCACCACAGACTCCCCAGGCACTGCTTCCTCATAGGAAGACGTGTTGGTGGGATTGAGGAGGTCTTCAAAGTATTCCCTCCACCGATCCACAACATCCGCAGTCGAGGTCAGCAGAACACCATCCTCGCCATACACGGTGTTGATAGTGCACTGCTTCCCCTTCCTGAGGCGGCAGATGGTGGTCCAGAATTGCTTCGAAGCCGTCCGGAAGTCGTTTTCCATGGCCTCACCGAACTCCTCCCATGTCCGAGTTTTTGCCTCTGCGACCGCTGAAGCCGCACACCGCTTGGCCTGTCGGTACCTGTCCGCTGCCTCAGGAGTCCTATGAGCCAAAAGAACCCGATAGGACTCCTTCTTCAGCTTGACGGCATCCCTCACCGCCGGTGTCCACCAACGGGTTCTAGGATTACCGCCACGACAAGCACCAACTACCTTGCGGCCACAGCTCCAATCAGCCGCCTCGACAATAGAGGCGCGGAACATGGTCCATTCGGATTTAATGTCCAGCACCTCCCTGACATGTTCAAAGTTCTTCCGGAGGTGCGAATTGAAACTTTCTCTGACAGGAGACTCTGCCAGACGTTCCCAGCAAACCCTCACAATGCGTTTGGGCCTGCCAGGTCTGTCCGGCATCCTCCCCCACCATCGCAGCCAACTCACCACCAGGTGGTGATCGGTAGAAAGCTCCGCCCTCTCTTCACCTGAGTGTCCAAAACATGAGGCCGCAAATCCGATGACACAACTACAAAGTCGATCATGGAACTGCGGCCTAGGGTGTGCTGGTGCCAAGTGCACATATGGACACTCTTATGTTTGAACATGGTGTTCGTTATGGACAATCTGTGACGGGCACAAAAGTCCAATAACAAAACACCGCTCGGGTTCAGATCCGGGCAGCCATTCTTCCCAATCACGCCTCTCCAGGTTTCACTGTCGCTGCCAACTTGAGCATTGAAGTCCCCCAGTAGAATGAGGAAATCACCCGGGGGAGCACTCTCAAGTACTCCCTCGAGCTAATCCAAAAAGGGTGGGTACTCTGAGCTACGTTTTGGCACGTAAGCGCAAACCACAGTCAGGACCCGTTCCCCCACCCGAAGGCGGAGGGAAGCTACCCGCTCGTCCACCGGGTTGAACTCCAACGTGCAGGGTCTGAGCCGGGGGGAAACAAGAATTGCCACCCCAGCCCGTCGCCTCTCACTGCCGGCAACGCCAGAGTGGAAGAGAGTCCAGCCCCTCTTGAGAGAACTGGTTCCAGAGCCCTTGCTGTGTGTCGAAGTGAGTCCGACTATATCTAGCCGGAACTTCCCCCCCAGCGAGGTGACGTTCCACGTCCCAAGAGCTAGCTTCTGTAGCCGAGGATCGGACCACCAAGTGCCCTGCCCTCGGCTGCCGCCCAGCTCACATCGCACCCGACCTCTATGACCCCTGCTATGGGTGGTGAGCCCATTGGAGGGGGGACCCACGTTGCCTCTTCGGGCTGTGCCCGGCCGGGCCCCATGGGGACAGGCCCGGCCACCAGGCGCTCGCCATCGTGCCCCACCTCCGGGCCTGGCTCCAGAGGGGGGCCCCGGTGACCCGCGTCCGGGCAAGGGAAATCTGGGTTCCTTGTTCGTTTTCTTCATAGAGGTCTTCGAGCTGCTCTTTGTCTGATCCCTCACCTAGGACCAGTTTGTCTTGGGAGACCCTACCAAGGGGCATAAAGCCCCCGGACAACATAGCTCCTAGGATCATTGGGACACGCAAACTCCTCTACCACGTTAAGGTGGCAGCTCAGAGAGAAGCATTGGACATTGCAGCCATTGGAATTCAATGGAAAATCAGAAAAATGGCTTAATTTATTTCAGAGTTCCCAAGGAATATTAGGTCAAAGTAAAGGTTCATTTATTTAGAAAGCGCCATTTTAAAACAGCCACTACTGCCTCAAAGTGCTGTACAGATTACAAACAGAAAGGTAAAAGATAAAATAAAAATAATGGTAAAAGTATTAAAACAAATCACAATAAGTAAAGAACATTCTATATATAAAACACAGCTAAACAAATAAATCAACTAAAATGGAAAAAATGAAATAAGCACTACACATAAACAACAAAAAAGTACTAAAAATATAATGAACTGAGGAATATGCATATAAATAGTAGAAAAGCATAACTATAACACACGTCCAACTCAGCATGTGTTAAATGCCAGCGCAAATAAGTGTGTTTATAAATAATATTTACAAGACTTGAGGGATGAAGCAGCTCTGAGATTCAGAAGGAGAGTGTTCCAGATTTTAGGACCGATTAATGCAAAAGTTCTATCTCGTCCTGTCTTTAGTCTGGACCATGGGCACTCTAAAACGCACTGGTCAGATGACCTTAGAGCTCTGACCGGGGTATTCAAAATAAGTAAGTAAGATAAATATGGTGGAGCCAGCTCATGGAGAGATTTACAATAATTAAATCAAATAACATCTTAAACTGAATTCTAAAAACAGCAAGCAGCCAGTGGAGAGAAACCAGTACAGGAGTGATGTGCTCATGTTTTCTCATTCCTGTGAGCAGGCAGGCAGCTGTGTTTTGGACCAGTTGTAAACAGCGAGTGGTGGATTGATTAATGCCAGAGCATAGAGAGTTACAGTATTCTAAGTGGGACATTACGTGAATGCACAACTGTTTTTAACTGGTTTATGGGCAGGTATGAGTTGATCTTCTGAAATAGTCTGAGCTGGAAAAAAGCTTTTTTACCACAAAACTTATTTGCCTGTCAAGAGTTATTGATACAATTAGACGTTTTGCAGAAGAACAACAATAGGAGCATATTGGACAAAGGTCACTGTTCAGGCCAGACAAGAAATCTCAATTGTTTGTTAAAAAAATAATGGCCATCCAGTCTTTTACCTCTTGTAGACACTGAAGTAGGGCTTCAGTTGAGTACATGTTTATATTAAATGTAAATACATCTGCACATTATCTGCAAAGAAATGAGAGGGGGTTTTATGTTTTTAAAAAATTGATCCCATGTAGAGGGAGAATAAAACGGTACCCAAAATGTATCCTTGAGTCACCCTGACAGCGAAAGACCTGTCTCTCAGATAGGATATGAACCACTTTAGGACAGTGCCTTTAAGACCTGCACAAGACTCAAGACGAGATGGTAAAAGGTTGTGTCGAATGCCACTGTCAAATTTAAAAGCACCAGCACAGCTTAGCTACCGGCGCCAACTATTAAACGGAAGTCATCCAATTTTCAAGAGCTGTTTCTGTGCTGTGATGAGATTTAAAACCTGATCGGAATGATTCACACATCTCATTTGAAATAAGGTTAGATTGCAGTTGATTATAGACCACCTTTTCTAATATTTTTGATAAAAATGGTATCTTAGAAATTGGCCTATAGTTTGACAAAACAAATAGAGCCAATATGTGGGGTTTTTTTTGTTTTTTTTTAAATGCACCTGTACTTCAGCTACCAGTAGTTTCAAGCAACTAGGTAGACTACCCAAAATAAGTAATTGTTCATGTTTAATACATAGGGCCCAACAGAGTCAATTACATATTTAAAAATTCAGCTTGGTAGGCTATCAAGTGGGCATTCAGAGGGTCGTAGACTTTGGACAGCCTTTGATTGTTCAGACAGTGATACAATATTAAAATCACTAAACACAGCCATGCACAGACGTGCTCGGCGCAGGTGGGCCGACACCGACGGGACCAAGACCTCTGACTCGAGGAAAAGGAATGCAGGTGGCTGGTACTGTAGGCTGCATGGAAGGACAACAATCTTGTGGCCGAGCTAATGAGATAATTGTGGGCCTATTTAATCCAGGGAAGTTCAGCTGACCAAGTTGAGGGCTGCTGATGGCAGACACATTGGATGGCCGCCTCAAGGTCCTGATTGGTGCGTTCCGTCTGCCCGTTACTCTCAAGGTGGTAGCCGGAGGACAGACATGGTAACGCACCGAAGGACCTGCAGAACGCCTCCAAACTGATGACGAAAACTGAGGGTCCCTATCGGAGACCACCTCCGTGGGGATTCCATGAAGCCGGAATACCTGCTCTACCAGCAGCTGGGCTGTCTCCAAAGCCGATGGTATCTTGGGGAGTGCCACAAAATTAGCCATCTTGGAGAACCGGTCCACTATAGTGAGGATAGTGGTGTTACCATTGGAGAGAGGCAGTCCAATGTCCAAGACGATGTGAGACCATGGTCGAGCCGGAATGGGTAGAGGAAGGAGAAGTCCAGATGGAGCTAAATGGGACGCTTTGTTCCGGGTGCAGACTGGGCAAGCTGCCACAAATTCTTTAACATCTGCTTGTAGAGTAGGCCACCAAAATCGCTGAGCCAGAAGGAATGATGTGTGACTCACTCCGAGGTGACAGGCAACCTTAGAACTATATCCCCAACATAAAACATCAAAACGCAACCTTGGCATGACAAATATGCGTCCGGATGGACACCCCTCTGGAGGCGCAGCATATTTGAGGGCTTCCTTGACCTGCTTCTCAATGTCCCATTGCAGGCCACCGAGGATGCGGGACTGGAGTATAATTGGTTCCGGTAGTGTCTCATCAGTGGGGCCAGAAAAGATGTTGGACAGTGCATCCGGCTTGGTGTTCTGAGAGCTGGGGCGGAAGGTGATGGTGAAGTTGAAATGTGTAAGGAATAATGCCCACTAGGCTTGACGTGGGTTAAGTCTTTGAGCAGCGCAGAAATAAGTCAGGTTCTTGTGGTCCGTGTGAACGATGAACGGTAGGTAGATCAGCCCCCACCAGACAGTACCTCCACTCCAAGAAGGGCCAAGATGACAGCCAGTAGTTTCTTGTTGCCAATTTCATAATTACGTTCTGCAGCAGTCAGGGGACGAGAGAAGAAGGCACAGGAGTGCAGCCTCCGGTCGAGGGCGGAATGCTGGGAGAGGACGTCCCCCATGCCTGAAAAGGAGGCATCCACCTCGACAACAAATTGAAGAGATGGGTTAGAGTGAATCAGCACTGGTGAAAATGCCGTACTTGAAAGTGGACTCCAGACAAAAGGTACCTTGGAGGATGTGAGCCTAGTCAATGGTTCCGCAACACGGCTAAAATTTTATATGACTCGCCGATAAAAATTTGCGAACCCCAGAAACCTCTGAAAGTGTTTCCTAGTTGTGGGAGCAGGCCAATTAACCACATCCTCAACCTAAGATGGCCCTTTTGTACTATGAACCCTAGGAAAGAAATCGACGTGCTGTGAAATTAGCATTTCTCGGCTTTTACAAACAGTTTATTTTCTATCAGTCGTTGGAGAACCAACCAAACCTGCTGCACATGTTCCTCTCAGTTGGAAGAAAAAATCTAAATGTCATCCAGATACACGAACAGAAATCGATCCAACATGTCCCGAAAGATTTCATTAATGAAATTCTGAAATACTTTGAGCATTTGTCAGTCCAAAGGGCATGAACAAATATTCGAAATGTCCTAATGGAGTGTTAAACGCTGTCTTCCATTCATCACCCTCGTGGATCCGGACAAGGTGATACGCATTCCGAACGTTGAGTTTTGTGAAAAACTTAGCAGAGTGGAGGGGCGTAAATGCGGAGAAGGTACTTATTCTTGACTGTAATTTCATTGAAGGTGCGAAAGTCAATACAGGGGCGCAGTGATTTGTCCTTTTCAATAAAGAGAACACCGGCAGCTACAGGTGCAGACGAGTGTCTAATAATACCAGCAGCTAAGGAGGAAGAAATATGTTCCTCTAACGCTTTCTGTTCATTCCTGGACACATTGTACAGACGGGATGAAGGTAATGGGGTAATCGACAAGAGGTTATTGCCACAACCATATGGTTGATGAGGGGGGAGTGACAATGCCTTATCCTTGCTAAACACCATCTTTAAATCATAGTATTCTACTAGTAGTGTAGCAAGGTCAATGATTTCAGCAGGTGGCGTACGGTTAACAGCGTGAGGACGAGCAGCGGTGCGAAGACAGTGTGTGTTACACGCAACACTCCAGTTAAGAATAGTAGAACGCGACCAATCAATGTTAGGGTTATGTTTTAGCAGCCAGTTTAACCCAAGTACGACAGGAGCAGTGCGAGAGGGTAATATAAAAAAAACTTAGTCGTGACTCGAAGTCCTCCTTCATCAACCGCTTGTCGATGATCAGGGCTCGCTTAATCAGGTCATCCAGAACAGTTTGGAGAGCCAGCGGAATAATCATCTTGCGGAAATTCTCTGCAAGTCCAAGATAAAAATCGTCCAGGAGGGCATAGTAGTTCCAATCACTCTCGGCCGCTTTTGTGCGAAAGTCGATAGCATAATCAGAGACTCTACGCTAGCCCTGACGCATCTTGAAAAGGAAACGTGCTGCTTCCCTGCCTGGAGGGTGTCGCTGAAAAATCTGGAGCAGCGCTTTGGAGAACGCCAGAAAAGACGAGCTGGTGACGGTATTGCGTCTCCAGTCTGCCGTAGCCCATGCTCTTGCTCGCCCCGAGAGATGAGAGATGCAAAAGTCGCAGCTTGCAGCTCAAAGTGGATCTCGCACTGGGTGAGGAACTAATGGATGTCATCAGTATCCCCCAAGAATCTCTCCGGTCGGTAGAGCTGGGAGTAGCTGACCGGCGCTGCTGAAGCCTGGACTGGCGCCTGGACAGAACTGGCGACGGAATCAGCACCATGTTTGGGCTGGGTACGAGCAAGCAGAGTGTTGAGGCGGGAGGTCAGGCTTTCTATCATGACATCCTGACGCTCGGCAAGACCTTGTAGACCCATGCCCATGTTCTTTAGCCGTTCCTCCTGCTCAGTCAGTCGTTGGGCTTGACTGCAAAGAGCCATCTTGATGGGGTGTTTCTGTGCGGGTTCCATCTTTCTGGTCGGTTCCAACTGTTACGATCTTGTATGGTGCGGAACCCAAGATGCAGAAAAAGATGCCAACGGTCTTTATTCCCAGGAGGAATTAACAAAATGCGATGGGGGTAAGGGAGGAACCACACAATGAAAAAACAGCATACAAAAATAACTTAACTGGTGGTTCCATCAAGACACAGCTGTGCTGGGCACACAGGAGGGAGACATCAGTGCCAACACGGGAAGGAACCTCGGAGGGTGAGACGCAGGAGAATGCCAGTGGCGACGACGTGTCCATGAACATGGGCACGAAGTTTGTGGAACCAACGCCTTCCAGCTGCCACTACTCAGCTTAAATACAAACCCCGTTTCCATATGAGTTGGGAAATTGTGTTAGATGTAAATATAAGCGGAATACAACGATTTGCAAATCCTTTTCAACCCATATTCAATTGAATGCACTACAAAGACAAGATATTTGATGTTCAAACTCATAAACTTTATTTATTTTTTGCAAATAATAATTAACTTAGAATTTCATGGCTGCAACACGTGCCAAAATAGTTGGGAAAGGGCATGTTCACCACTGTGTTACATTACCTTTTCTTTTAACAACACTCAATAAACGATTGGGAACTGAGGAAACTAATTCTTGAAGCTTTGAAAGTGGAATTATTTCCCATTCTTGTTATATGTAGAGTTTCAGTCGCTCAACAGTCCGGGTTGGGGAAGTGTGGGGAAAGGTATGACTATTTTCCCCCCCAGTAGCATGTTTTAAAAATAATTCCTAGTGTTCATTAATAATTATTTATTTATTTAAAAAAAAATTCTAGTGTGTGAATGTTGTCTATCTGTGTTTCGCCCGAATGCAACTGAGATAAGCTCCAGCACCCCCTGCGTTCCCAAAAAGGACAAGCGGTAGAAAAGGGATAGATGGATGGATTTGTTTTTTGTTTTTTTTCCTTTGATGCGCCTGAAAGAGTGGCAACACACCACCATATCTCCCTTGTCTTCCTTCATTTTACTTTATTTTTGGTATTATTCTCAACTTTTCTTGCTTTTTTTATCACTTATCTTTTCCATAAACCACTAATTATGGTTCTTGGGCGCGTTTGCGTGTTTTAGTTACTTTTCTTTTTCTTTTCGGGCCGTTTTGTGCTTGGATTTGATCAGTTGAGCAGTCGGTCCTCTGTTTACACACGCGAGGAGCTGTTTGCACTCTCCTTGCCAGCGTTATGGGTATCGCGGTTGAACATTCCCATGGAACTACGGAAAAAGCGCCGGGGATGACGTGTCGGCACAAAGATGAAGGAGCGGAGAAGGAAATTTAAGCCTGCAATTCCCTCTGTCCTAATGGGGAAGGTGCCGTCTTTGGCGAATACAATGGATGAATTGTTTGGGCTCGTCCGAGGAGTACGCCGTGTGCATTATCATGTGCTTGGCTACATGCTGACTTCCCGGACCACAGCTCGTCTCTACCTGGCTTCACAACCTCACAGGCGGATGAGACACACTCCTGATTCACCAAGATTGCCATCTTGGTGAACGAGAGGTTGTGTAATCCTGGACATATTACTGTAAAGGAGTTGTTTGTATGCCGGACATTGAACTTCCGGCTGTTGGAATTCAACCATAATATTTGCCAAGGGAGTTTACTTCTGTAATCTTCATCGGAATGTACATCCGTCCTTTTGCAGACGAGGCTGCTGCTTGCGACACCATTCATGCCGCTGTTGCTAGGCAAA
Source organism: Nerophis lumbriciformis (assembly GCF_033978685.3). Classification (NCBI taxonomy): domain Eukaryota; kingdom Metazoa; phylum Chordata; class Actinopteri; order Syngnathiformes; family Syngnathidae; genus Nerophis; species Nerophis lumbriciformis. The sequence continues at coordinate 23,475,928 of NC_084578.2, read as the reverse complement.
AGACAAACACCCCGATGCTCTTGTCTCATTTCGGGTCACTTTAATCATGCTTCTTTGCACTCAATTTTACCCACTTTCCACCAATATGCGCACGGTACAACACGGGACAATAAAACTCAGGACCTACTGTATGCTAATTCAAAAGATGCATACAGTGCCACTGCCCTGCCCCCCCTGGGATGGTCTGACCACAATCTGGTGCTTTTAACACCTCAATATGTTCCTGCTGTGAGGAGGCAGCCTGTTTGAACAAAATCAGTGCGCAGGCGGAACCAGGAAGCATGTCTCCCCCAGCAGGACTGTTTTGAGACCACAGACTGGGACGTGGTCTGTAAGCCTCACGGGACAGACATTGACAGCATCACAGACTGCATCACAAACTACATCAATTTCTGTGAGGACTCCATCATCCCTACAAAATCTGTCCACTGTTACCCAAATAAGCCCTGGATCACCAGCCAGCTAAAGGTGCTGCTGAATAAAAATAAACTAGCCTTCAGATCTGGTGATCAAGATAAATTGAGGAGGATACAGTGGCAGCTTAAAGTTAAGCTGCGAGAAGGAAAAGATGCCTACAGAAGGACGCTAGAGGCCAAACTCCAGCAGAATAACATTCGGAAAACCAAACTGCTGGATGGAGGTGTAGATAGAGCCAACAAGCTGAATTAGTTTTTCAATAGATTTAGCAATGCACTCCTTACTGGCCCTCACCCCACTACTCCTGTCCTCACACATCCCCTGACCACCAATCCACAAACTCCTTCACTGTTGACTGCCACTGCTGTTTCTTAGCCCCCACTTCCACCCCCACTAAGAAAGCCAGCCCGGTGTGTCTGACACCTGGCAATGTGAGACTACAGCTGGAAAGAGTCAACCCAGCCAAGTCAGCAGACCCTGACCAAGTCATTCCCTGGGTCCTGAAGACTTGTGCTGCTCAGCTGACTGAGATCCTGCACTTCATCTTCAACCTGAGTCTGAAGTTAGAAAGGATACCAGCGCTATGGAAAATATCCTGCATAGTGCCGGTGCCCAAGAAGTCCATCCCATCAGGCTTGAATTACTTCAGACTGGTTGCCCTGACGTCTCATGTCATGAAGATCCTGAAAGATTTGTGTTGGCTCAGCTAGAACCCTGGACCCTCTACAGCAGTGGTCCCCAACCACCGGTTTTTATTTTCAATTTTTATTAAATCAACATAAAAAACACAAGATACACTTGCAATTAGTGCACCAACCCAAATAACCTCCCTCCCCCATTTACACTCATTCACACTCATTCGCACAAAAGGGTTATTTCTTTCTGTTATTAATTTTTCTGGTTCCTACATTATATATCAATATAGATCAATACAGTCTGCAGGTATACAGTCCGTAAGCACACATGATTGTATTTTATTATGACAAAAAAATAAATAAAAATAACCATACAAGCTCATACTCCAACAGGCTCCTTCAGCTTCGTTCCCACAGTGTTCGATTCGAGAACTCCTTCATTTTGCACTCCATCAAGCTGTATAATCACTCGCCATACAGCAATAGATGATATATGTCTATTACCTGACCGCTTCTATGTTAGCTACCTCTCTTTTTTTTATATGTATATTTTCTGCTGGATCTACTATCTAGTTTATGCTGCCCTTCTTTTGCTGAAGCTGTTACATATACTGTAATATTGTACATGGTAATTGGGATGTTTTATATATTGTCTATATTATATACAAATATAATATAATATATCAGTACATGTTATTAACTGTATATATAATATTTAAATATTACATATATGTTATATTTTATATTGCTACTATGGTACATTTTTAGTCTATACCTGCATTATCCTTTCCATCCTTTATAACTGAGCTACTATGTGGAAACATTTCCCTTTGTGGATCAGTACATTTGTCTAAGTCTAAGTCCATCTATAAGCAACTGTTGATCATGAACAACCCCAAACAGGAACATTGTAAAAACAGATCATTAGAATGAGAAACAATGAGCCAAAATGTGACGCGGAGATGTTTCGCCATGGCAGCGTGCCGACGGATGTAACAAGACTGATGTAACGAGTTTAGTTACATCCGTGATATTAGTTTACAATAAAGAGGTTTCTGGTGTCTTTAGTTAGGTTAAACATTTTGTTTGTGAAATGGTTTTAAATTTGATTCATTAGGTCCTAAAACATCTATAAAATGACTTGTTAAAACCTGCAGAGCTCCATTGTTAGTTAAAGGTGTCGTTTGCAACTTACTCAGTTACATTTTCACCATAGTCTGCGGGCACATACACAAAAACAGTCCAAGATAGTGGTACCGTATTTTCCGCACTATAAGGCGCACCGGATTATTAGCCGCACCTTCAATGAATGGCATATTTCATAACTTTGTCCACCAATAAGCCGCCCCGGACTATAAGCCGCGCCTACGCTGCGCTAAAGGGAATGTCAAAAAAACAGTCAGATAGGTCAGTCAAACTTTAATAATATATTAAAAACCAGCGTTCTAACAACTCTGTTCACTCCCAAAATGTACGCAAATGTGCAATCACAAACATAGTAAAATTCAAAATAGTGCAGAGCAATAGCAACATAATGTTGCTCGAACGTTAATGTCACAACACACAAAATAAACATAGCGCTCACTTTCTGAAGTTATTCTTCATTCGTAAATCCTTCGTCTTCGGTGTCCGAAGTGAAAAGTTGGGCAAATTTACGATCCACTGGCAGATGTTGGCGTCGTCTGGCGCTGCCTCCTCGTCTTAGTGAAGGTGTGTTCGCCTTCTGTCATCCATTGTTCCCACGCAGTTAGCAGTCTAGCTTCGAATGCCCTGTTGACACCAATATCTAGCGGCTGGAGGTCTTTTGTCAATCCACCCGGAATGACGGCGAGTATTGAATTAAGCGCGTAAGCGTGTCTCTCAATGTGCTGTTATGAGCTAGCAAATATAACAACTACACTACCCAGCATGCAACGATAGTTACGAGCATGCGCGGTAGCCCTGAGAAGCGTTGTTGTATGCTGGGAGTTAGAATGTGGTTATGAGCACGCTGTGAGTAAACGTTGAGAACTCAGTTAACACGCCTCGTCTGCATTATTTATAATTAGACAGACAACACACTTAATAGGAGCCATTTTGGGGTCTTTACATAAACACACAAATGGAAATGAAACGTCACATATCCCAGCATGCACCGCGCGCTTCTTCGTCATCCACTGTTCCCACGCAGTTAGCAGTCTAGCTTCGAATGCCCTGTTGACACCAATATCTAGCGGCTGGAGGTCTTTTGTCAATCCACCCGGAATGACGGCGAGTATTGAATTAAGCGCGTAAGCGTGTCTCTTAATGTGCTGTTATGAGCTAGCAAATATAACAACTACACTACCCAGCATGCAACGATAGTTACGAGCATGCGCGGTAGCCCTGAGAAGCGTTGTATGCTGGGAGTTAGAATGTGGTTATGAGCACGCTGTGAGTAAACGTTGAGAACTCAGTTAACACGCCTCGTCTGCATTATTTATAATTAGACAGACAACACACTTAATAGGAGCCATTTTGGGGTCTTTACATAAACACACAAATGGAAATGAAACGTCACATATCCCAGCATGCACCGCGCGCTTCTTCTACGGGGAAAAAAGATGGCGGCTGTTTACCGTAGTTGCGAGACCTAAACTTTATGAAAATGAATCTTAATATTTATCCATATATAAAGCGCACCGGGTTATAAGGCGCACTGTCAGCTTTTGAGAAAATTTGTGGTTTTTAGGTGCACCTTATAGTGCGGAAAATACGGTACTTGAAGAGCCAAATGTTTTCTCTGGTGGTACTTGGTGATAAAAGTTTAAGAACCATTGTGATAGAATATAAATTTAATGATTAAAAAGTAGCTATCCAACTAATTATCAGTAGCTGACTACACACAAAGCTAATGTGTGCTGCCAGCTATAGGCGCAGTTAGGGCATTATGTTCTAAAAGCCATAAGAGGGCTTGAAATAATGCTTAGGCATTCACGTAAAGGTCACAAACAACACCTATAATGTTATTGTTTTATTGTATTATTATAATTTATAATGTTATTATTATCAGTATTATAATAAAATTGTAAAAATATTGTAAAAAATACAACTTAAAAAGTGGTTGTGTAGTATTTATTTAAAAAGTATTATTATCAATGTTTGAAGTTACTGTTCACATCTAAAAAATTGTGGTGTATTTGCGATTAGTATAGTATTAATTAAAAAGTAATACTATCAGTATTTGATTATATCGTCGGCATCCTTCCGCCTCGGGAGACGATGGGGTAGATCCAAAAAAGGGGGTGGGTCTCACTGCGAAATGGCCCCTGGCACCGTTTCTTTCGCCAATCGGATGGGCTTAGAACCGGTATCTGCTGGAGTGACCTCTCCAGTGGACCTCTCCAGTGGATCTACACGGCTTGGGCATGGCACTATGAAGGGCAAGCTGTTGTCCAGGCAGCAAGCCCCCCGTCTCCGCATGGCTGGTGGATCCAAGGGAGCGACGAGTGTCGATACAACTTGGCACCAGCGACGCCACAGGAGTTGCCGGAATGACGCTACAACGTCAAACCGCCTTCAGGGCTCTGGCTCTTGATTTTCTGTCGGGGTTTACTCCCTGAGCCTTACCCTCGAGTGGGTTGACCGCAAGGCAGTGGTGGTTTTGAGATTGGAGATTTCCTTCTCCTAGATGGGCTGCCTTACCAGGTTTACAAGCCCCATCTGCCCGAATGCGGCAGGTAGCACGGGGGTACATCTTACCCGTGGCGGTATAAGCCCGACCTGACTCTAATGATGATATAGTTCATTATTAAAAGGTAGTATTTATGAAAAAGTATTTTCAGTGGTTGATAATGTTAGTGTTCATTAATAAAAAATATTATTTATGATAACATATTATCGGTGTTTGTTGTCAAAGTACATTATTAAAAGATACCATTTATTGAAAATGATTTTGTTGGTATTGTGAGTGTTTGAGTTGTGATAAATGTGTTTTTACTTGATTGACAGGTGTAAGAAGAGAGGAAACTACTGTACTGAACATCTTCCATGATTTGGACTACAGCCGTTCTGTCATCACCATCGTAGCCAGTATCCAGTCCATCAGTACGTATTCAATTATTGTAAAGTACTGAAGCACTAGCAATGAATGATTACATTTGGAACGAGTCCTTTATAGAAGATTGAAATAAATTTATAACAAATATAGTATGTGATTATATAAATAAATTGATAAACAAGCAAAGTTGTCAAAATGACACATAATATAAAGTACATGTGTTTAATTCCAGGGGAGGCGGTTCTATCTGCCTGTGAAAAAGCGTGTCAGCTGTTTGACATGAACACACACTCGGGTGTCCATCCGTGTTTGGGTGCTGTGGACCTCATACCTATCTACCCCCTGGGGGAGGACGTGGGTGTCCACCACTGTGCTAACGAGGCTCAGGGTGAGATTGCTTGTGTGGGTGTGCGTGTGCGTGCGTGTGTGTGTGTGTCTGGGCGCGTGCGGGAGTGTGCGTGCGGGAGTGTGCGTGCGCGCTTACTTATGTCAGACAGCTTCAGCCTCTCTGAGGAAGAATAATGTCACTTGTTTGTAAATGTTTTTCCCTTCATGATTTTTTCCAATTGTGAAAAAGACAAGTGAATCTAGACATGTTAAAATGCTGGGAAAGAGTAGAAATCAAAATTGGTTACATGTTTAGTCAAACATTATGACCATCATGAAGGATGAAGATGATGTATTTGGACATTAAGGCTACATTTATATTAGGTTACATTTAGAGATGTCCGATAATGGCTTTTTTACCGATATCCGATATTCCGATATTGTCCAACTCTTAATTACCGATACCGATATCAACCGATACCGATATATACGGTCGTGGAATTAACACATTATTGTGCCTAATTTTGTTGT